>NT_176555.1:2517155-2555593 GCF_000188095.3 Bombus impatiens | reverse complement strand
CGGCCCCCCGACGACGTTGAATCTCGGTTTGGATACAAGTCCTCGACCTCATCATCGTAGTACTACGCTCAACAGTCAGTGCAGTGTTGGTACGTGTGTAACATTCTTTCCATATATATTATGGTGTATTAGTTTCTATAAGATTCCTGTCTATACTACCATTGTGTGGATTGCAGAAAGCGGCATAATAGCCGATATTTCAATCGTTTCGGATGATGGTGGCGATGGAACTGAGAGAAGTCACTGGAACTCGACTCTAGAAAGTCCCACGTCCCATCTACCAACGACGTCGACGCCTCTTCAATCACCGACCAGCGCAACCGCGACAGCAACAGTTACCTCGGCTTCTTCGTCCGATACGAATCTCACCCCTTACGACCAAGACATGTCCATTAATTTATAAGTGTCACCCCTGAAAAGGGCGGCACGGCTCTGATATAAAAGAGTATATATTATATACATACGTGTTGTCGATTCACTTGCAAGTTGTCTTATAGTGAATGCAGTGTGACTCACTCGAATTGCATAAAATTTTTCATTGGAAAGTGGCGACGACCACGTGCGTGTAACTGGATAGAGAGTACTAGAGCGCATATTTTTCTTGGGCAATCGTAGTTCGATGAATGACCACGAGCTATAAGATGGCATGTAACAACGCCGTAAACACAGTCCAATAGATCGCTGCATTACGCTTATCACGTGAGTTCCGTCACGAGCGTCTGTTGCAAAACGTTTAATGTGAATCCTGTTTTATGTGACAGAGTTCGCAAAGAGGCACACATACACATACACAGACACACCCTAAACACCCACAATATACCTTGTGTCCCAGAGAGCTCAACTTTCAAGTGAATTTATCTTTTGATACGCTTCGAATTTCATTGATCTAGGCGATCGCATATATAGTTGTCACGTCTGAATTTTATAAACCATTGATTTTTCAGAAGTAACGGCGACGTGTATTTTCTTATACTATCTCCTCGAATCCACCAACGTGCTCAAGAGAACGATCATAGATACAGATGTGTTCCGACAGAATCTATATGTGTATGGCTGCATGCTTCACGATGTGCTGCAGTGTTGTAAACAGCATACACCGGTTGCCATTAACTCTCATTAACATTGGCATTCCTGATCAATCAGCGACTGAGAATATTATCTTGGATTTACCGACCATTCGTTTATGGTACTTTTATACTTTATTTATATGCGTAGTGAATAAATATCGATATTCCATGTCCACATTGTGTTCGCGCTTATTACGAAATGAGGACGTTATCGTTAAATAACGTCACAGTTCGAGAATACGCAGATTATTTTTTCCTTTCCTTTTTTCTTTTTTTTTTTTTAATGAAACACCTGAAGACTAGTTCTCGTTTTCGTCTTCTCTTCAGGTATTCCATTAGTTGCCAAGATCATTGTTCGTTTCCTTGTCGAATGCGCTTCCGACCATGAATGAACGCATCCCTTCAGGAATGTCAAAACAATGCGCACACATACATACCATTTTGTAATATAATGTAATATTAAAGGTTTATACGACATAGCCGCAAGTAATATAACCGATAGTCTAAATATTATTTCCAGATTATATATTAAATATATATAATATTATATTCTTTTTATGTCAGTCATTTGTAAAACCTTTTATCACCTGTAGATGTAAATCTAACTCTGGCCTGTACACGAAAGCCAAATTTTACCCTCACTTTTTTCTTTTTCTTTCTTTCTTTTTCTCTATTTTTCTCTTTTTTTATTTACAAAGCAAAAGAAGTAACTTACGTTTGAGCGATGTTTTTCTCTCGTTTCACTATGTGGACGTCTTAGGGAAGCTTAGATTGAGCTTAACTGAAGACCCTTCATACATAACGCGCATTTCTCATGCCAATTTCTTTTTGCTCGAGAAGCTTGACGTTTGTAACTGTGCAGGTTCGATTATGGTTCGTTGACTGATGCTTGTAGCACAAAATGGAATTCGTACATCGCCGTAATATACAATCTCGTTGTGCTGTAATTAAATAGTATATGCGATAAAGAGCTTTGCGTCATATTCCATCTAAAAACTTCAATCAAGAGCACACAATCACCTGTACAGGTTCCGACCAACATAGTCACGTGCTCATTGAGCTAGCGACCGAAGAAAGGAAAATCACGTTGGCGCATGTAGCAATCAGCAATTATCCCGTTATATAATTCTGTATTGTTACGCTGCTTTCAAGCGAGTCAGTTGATCAAGCCATTGTTAATGCCAAGGTCTGCCAAGGTATTTTAAATGATACCTTATGGACAGTGACCAAAACTTCGTTTAGTTTGTAATTTGGGATCGATCGAAAAAGAATTAAGGTATTTAGAAAATGTAGTTGTAGACGATAGTTCGGTATGAGAAAAATTTATGTCCCGGCACAGTCTGATGCACTCCCACGTATCGTTTACTATTATTTGCGAGTCGTACTTTTAGTTGTATTATACCATACACGCCGTGAATTATTTTCGAGAATCGAAATTTATCGAATGTTCGATGTATCGAGGAAGAAAATCGAGAGCATGCCATATAAAATCGGTGCATCCGGCTGAGCATCCCGCTCTTCGAAAGTGACACTAAGCGAGACAAAAAGTAAATAATTTTCTATTTTCTCCGCGATTCTTTGTTTGGTATTGCTTTTGAATTTGGGATGTCGAATTAAACGACGAGATAATAAGGGATAACACGGTACCTTAAGATACCGATAGTCACTTAATTGTACACGCTCGTAGATATTTATTAATATTTTTTTAAGTAGATCATTTTAGTCTATAGATTTAAGTATCCGCATCATTATAACGAAATGTATATATTATATATTTACATTAATAACATGATTATTTCAGTATTGTACTGTGTCTAACACCGATGTATTTTATTACTTGCTAAATATACCGTATTGGGTGCCTTTTGTAGCGAAGTTAAACCTTTCATTTTTATCTTTATCGTTATCCTATACCTTGTTTTTAAATTAGTGTTGTATTTGAAGAACGGTTACTTACTTTACATTACGTATACTCCAAAAATCGGCGTATGAAATTTAAACATAACACGCAGCAGTAGTTTGAATGTGATTTTACAGTAGTCAATGATTGAACTGAATATACATGTATATCACGCATTAAGAAAAAGGTAGACGTGACATTAAATGGGATTTTCTGCCTTAGGTTCTGAAATACCGACATGGAACAAATGAAAAAGAGTGTTTCCTACGCCCTTTGCGATTTGATACGATGAATATAGGAGAACAAAGGGCTTCTTCTATTTTATCGCAATTCAATAAAGAATAAAGATAGCGATGAACCCAATACATATAGCTATAGTACTACTGACGATGACAGTTGCCGGCACCGATAGACTCTAGCTTGTCCCGCACCTCAGTTTATCTAAAATATAAAGGATCAAAGTTGACAAGAAGGTCGGAATAAAATCTCGTTTACTTATCTGAATCATCTCAAAGTGATTTTTGACTTGATCCGGCGGAAACGGATGGAAGCTGGTAAGTGACCCATTTTATAAATATAACTTTTTTTAAATGTAATTTATTTAGAAACGACAGTGGTTCGTTAATGCCGCGGAAATTTCGATGATCGAGGAAGAGAGCAAAAAAGCACCGCGGGCAACGAATGGCCTCAAGTAGCAACGGCAGTTATTTGATAAAAAAAAGGATCGTGTTCGAGCACATGGTGTTAACTTTTAAAAGGAAAGTAACTTTCACTGTGAGAACCAGCGGGAGGACAGGAAGGGAAAAACAAGCTGATCCACGCTGCTCCTCTATTTAAAATTGTTACACTTTAATAAGTCTTTGAACTTGCCATTGGCGTGTTCGCAAGAAGGAGGAAGCCATTAGAAGAGTGAGAAAGCGCAAGATAAAGAAAATGTCACTGGAATCTACGAAACTCGAAGAATGGAATACAAAGAACAATTAGGAGAAAAGAAGATTCCAATGAGAAATAATGCGAACAAGGCGAGGAACGACAAAAAGAGAAGATGAGAGATGACTAGACGCGAAAGAAAAGATTTCAAGGAAGGTAAACGGAAACTATTTGGTAAAATTGAAGTGAGATAAAGACAGGAAAAATAACATATGAACAAGGAGAGAAAATAAAATAATGCAACCCAGTGTACTCTACCAGATACAAAGTCTAAAGTACCTTCGCTTTTGCAAAGATTAAAGGAATTCTTTGAAATATGTTCAAACTAAATTTATATGTACAGTGTATGCAGTACATACAACATGCGCAGTATAGATAAGTTGATGCATTTTTACCTTTTTGAAGGGAAATCAATATATCACATAAAGTAAGCTTGCAAAATTTAATACAAACTAAATTACCACAATTTGTTACAATTCTAAATTAGCCACAAAATCGAGTTACAAATGCAAATGTAAAAGAACTTCGCTCATAACATGGCACGGGAGTCGACTCTGGGAAGATGAATGCCAAGCACCTTTTCGATGAAATCCCTGATTGGTACAAGGTCCACTCCGTCGTTGATGACCTTCTGTCTCATTTCCAGGAAGATTGGTGATTGGTAAACCGTGTTGACGATTCTCTGAAATTCATTGGAGTGCAGTCTTTGCATGAAGTTCTGGAAAGCAGGGGAGGTGTGCATCTTTTCATTGTACATGGCCGTGAATTTGTCCAAAGGGAGGGCAGCTTCTACAGCGTTGAACAGAGCTTTCAATCCACCAAGGTTTGATAATGTATTCATCGATGAGAATTCCATGGGTGGTACGTAGTCTTCCATACCGAACAATTTGTGGATTTTGCTGATCACCTTTTTCATGTCCAAGCCAGAGTCTTCCATGTACCTCACCAAATTCTGATATTCTGGCATAGCTTCGACCTTGCGGACCAAATCGTGGAATGCTTCGCTGTACATGTATTCGATTGCTCTCTGCACTTCGTCGTCTTCCAGGTAGGACATAACGATGTTCATTATTTTGTTCTCGTCGACCAGGTTCATGAAGTCGTGAATGTCTCTGGATAGTTCGTCAGAGGCGAAGATTTCCGCTCGTAGCATAGCACGGGAGTCGACTCTGGGAAGATGAATGCCAAGCACTTTTTCGATGAAATCCCTGATTGGTACAAGGTCCACTCCGTCGTTGATGACCTTCTGTCTCATTTCCAGGAAGATTGGTGATTGGTAAACCGTGTTGACGATTCTCTGAAATTCATTGGAGTGCAGTCTTTGCATGAAGTTCTGGAAAGCAGGGGAGCTGTGCATCTTTTCATTGTACATGGCCGTGAATTTGTCCAAAGGGAGGGCAGCTTCTACAGCGTTGAACAGAGCTTTCAATCCACCAAGGTTTGATAATGTATTCATCGATGAGAATTCCATGGGTGGTACGTAGTCTTCCATACCGAACAATTTGTGGATTTTGCTGATCACCTTTTTCATGTCCAAGCCAGAGTCTTCCATGTACCTCACCAAATTCTGATATTCTGGCATAGCTTCGACCTTGCGGACCAAATCGTGGAATGCTTCGCTGTACATGTATTCGATTGCTCTCTGCACTTCGTCGTCTTCCAGGTAGGACATAACGATGTTCATTATTTTGTTCTCGTCGACCAGGTTCATGAAGTCGTGAATGTCTCTGGATAGTTCGTCAGAGGCGAAGATTTCCGCTCGTAGCATGGCACGGGAGTCGACTCTGGGAAGATGAATGCCAAGCACTTTTTCGATGAAATCCCTGATTGGTACAAGGTCCACTCCGTCGTTGATGACCTTCTGTCTCATTTCCAGGAAGATTGGTGATTGGTAAACCGTGTTGACGATTCTCTGAAATTCATTGGAGTGCAGTCTTTGCATGAAGTTCTGGAAAGCAGGGGACGTGTGCATCTTTTCATTGTACATGGCCGTGAATTTGTCCAAAGGGAGGGCAGCTTCTACAGCGTTGAACAGAGCTTTCAATCCACCAAGGTTTGATAATGTATTCATCGATGAGAATTCCATGGGTGGTACGTAGTCTTCCATACCGAACAATTTGTGGATTTTGCTGATCACCTTTTTCATGTCCAAGCCAGAGTCTTCCATGTACCTCACCAAATTCTGATATTCTGGCATAGCTTCGACCTTGCGGACCAAATCGTGGAATGCTTCGCTGTACATGTATTCGATTGCTCTCTGCACTTCGTCGTCTTCCAGGTAGGACATAACGATGTTCATTATTTTGTTCTCGTCGACCAGGTTCATGAAGTCGTGAATGTCTCTGGATAGTTCGTCAGAGGCGAAGTTTTTCGCTTGTAACATGGCAACGTAGTGGAATCTCGAATTTGGTGATTGGTAATGAGAATTCGCTGTTGCGAACGCAACGAGCGTTGTGAACAGTACCAGTAGGAGCTTCATCTGTAAAACGGACGATAGTTCAATGATAAGCTTTATTGATTGGTAAGCGAAAACACTGGAAGTAGATGTATTTTCAATTGTAAAAATGAGGATAAAATGTTAACGTGTTTAAAGAGATCGGATTAGTGTTGATCGTGTTAAAATGTTTCTGTTTGCACAGATTTGATGAATTTCGGTAGAATTTGTCAAATGACGAAATTGTATTTGTCTATTTGCAGTACTTGAAATTAAAATCGCTCGGATGCCAATAAGTATAAAATTAACTTACTGAGAATGTCATTTAGACAATAGATCATTAATAGGTTTCGTAACAAAAATGGTTGATATATTATAAAAGTGTATTTTAGAGCAATCCATAAACTCACCTTGACCTCTTTGTGGGAAGACTGTTGTACTTGATGTGTTTTCTACCAGTTAGACTCCTTTATATATACTGAAACGCATTCAAGTAAATGGATGAAGATATCGGGCACCTGGATGAAAGATAAGATTTCATCATTCGTGCACCTGTGTCTCAGCACTTGCAGAGATTAATGCTTGTTGTGTTTGATTATCACTGAAAAATTAACAGATCAGTGAAACTTCCAGAACAAACATCGTGTGACTTTTATTTTCAGCCTACATTGAGATCTTCACGGTGTGGAATCGATCTTTAATCTTATTTACTATCTATAATTACTCTTTGAATACTTGTGAAATAAAGAAATATAGTGAACAATTTTTCACTATTTTTATTATCTTTATTGTTTTCACCTATTATTAGCAACATGAAAGTATATGATATGTACACAGAAAGGACACTTTCCACTTGTCTATGCTAGCTATTTGGTTTAGTGTACTTAATTGAAATTAAAATAGTACCGATCTAAAATAGTAATATCGGCAATATTAACAAGTTTTATTTCCATTATACTTGCTTGGAACTGTGATTTTTATGCCGATAGTATGCAACTGATATACCAGTTTTTGAAATTATACGTAAGCAACTTTGCAGAGTATTACATTTTGTAACCCATAATTCTTTTCGACGTTACAAAAATTCTATTAATGTAAATTTTTTATCAACAAGCAAACTATAAATAAGTGAAGATGTATCTAAACAATCTGCTAAAAATTAGAAAATCTGATCTGTTCGTGACCAATAAAGACAATTATATAACCCGAAAATTAAGAAAATTCTTTGGGTACAACTGAATTATCTTATCCGCAATACAGCCCTATTTTTTCATGTCATGATTTGGTGTAACCATCCCTTGAAAAGATCCAAAATCTTTTTCTTTTTGTGAAATATACAAGAACGATGAAAGGTACCTAAAAAAAGGTTAAAGAAAAGCTGCTTCGTTTCATTGTGTCTATTAAACTACGCAAAAATATTTTTTGAAAAATTCATGATTTTCGAGTTACCCCTTCCCACTACCATTTCTTAAAAAATTTTTTACATATACATGCTGAAATACTTCTAGATACTTTTTTTCGTATTTGTCAGTGTTAAAATATCTTTTCAATTAAATAAATTAGTTATTATTCTTTTTGCAGCATGTTTAGTGAATTTGTAGTAGCTGTGGTCTTTTCTTTAAACCGTTATTTGACAAGAAATGATTGTGTGTATGTTTATGCATAATTTTGTACTGTTTTGTTTATTAATGGATTCTGTATCGAATTCAAGCGCCAACAAAACTGAACCCGCATCCGGCCTTCTTTTTGAGATCAAAATACAATGCATTCCAATATCTTATTGTCAGTTCCCAAAACACCCTTTAACGGAAACTCCTTCTACTTCTACAAAAATAAAATTCTCCTATTTAGGCAAAAATTTGTGGAATAAAAGTTTCAGCGAATACACTTCATTTTATAACTGTTATTTTAGAAGAAGGTAATAGTCAAAAAATTACTATTAGGGCATAGATAATTGAAAATTTTAACAGTTTTATTCGATCACTGATTTGATAACGCATCGTGAACAAGTCTCGCCGTCATTATCATCTGAAGCTATATTTTTCAATGAAGAGGGTACTGATGATAATAATATCGATATAGATATTGATCCCGATTATGAAATTCATAATTCGACATCACCAACATGCTCGTTGGAAATTTGTACAACTGAATATTTTAGATGTGAGATAAAAGGAAAATGTAGAGAAAATGGAATTGGATAGTAATTGTTATAAGACATTAGTTTTGAGTAATAGTACTTTTTGTTGCAACGAGCAATTACTGCTTATCTTTTTGCGCTTACATTGTAAAAGACATTGTAGACTTCGCTCAGCTCTATGTCACTAGTCCAGAATTTCTGCACATTTTCAAGATTATTAATAAAGTTTTTAATATTCTAATGTTCTTATATTTAATATTTTAATATCTAATGTTCTAATGTTATCTAACATTGTGCGGTGAAGCATTCATACTGGATAAACTATTTTCACAGATGCGGCACAAACAATGTTGGACGCAGCAGTGTTAAATGTATGAATGCTACTTGTAACAATGTGAATAGTAAACTATTTTGTTCTATTTCTCGTCCTATAGAATAAAAGCATTGGTTTGGAATTAATTTAGTCACAGTGAATGCGTTGTTTACCGTGAAGGTTTAATTTATTTAACGATAACAGTAAAATTCGTGAAGATACAATATGTCTCGGCAAGAAATTGAGATTCGTTGGTTCTTCAACAGATAAATACTCAAAATTAAAATTCAAAGATCAAAATCTTACTGATATGGATTTTAAGTCTTTATCTGTATTGTTTTTAATTGTATCTGAACTCGAGTTGCTACAGATATTCTATAGATAAAAACATATCCACAAATTGTAATTTACACACACACACACATATATATATATATATGTATATGTGTATATTCTTTTATTATATATATATATATATATATGTATGTATATGTGTATCTGTATTTTTGCATCTTGAAAAGTGTAACAAGTTGTTAATTAAAAAGATATGTAATGGTATCAGTTGAAAAATTAAATTGATATTAAAGTTTCGATTAAACTGTAAAAAAGGGACCCCATTATGCATTTAATTGGGCTCCTTTTCATTTTTTCGGTGATATGCAAAATTAAAATGGATGGTCGTCGAATCGTGTTGACTTGAAAAAAATATAAGAATATCTTGAAGAGAAGAAAAAGAAAGAAAAACTCTAAGTTTTAACTTAAACTAGTAGTTCATAAAAATACGTTGTACTTTTAATGTAAATTATTTATTAAGGGATGCGAATGTGTAGCTTTTTATTGAAATATTGATCTCCAATAGAAAGGTACAAATTGTGCAAAACCCGTCAGAAATAAATTTTTATAAAGTATAGTTGGTTCTGTAAATAAGCATACTGATATCTATAATTTTACACAATACGATAGTGTTTAGCTGCCGGTGATTTATTTGATCCAAATCAGTAGCTACATCATTTTTTAAAAGGAACTTCAGACAGAATCTGCACAATCTGAAACGTTCTATTCAATATCACCGCACATACATATGTATATCATAATAAACAATTTACAATTAAGACTAGGATGTGTTTTTATAAGCTATTAACTTTTTAAAGATTCCCCCTTTTTCTCAAGAAGTTTTTACTTTTTTCCTTGAAAAATATTTCTTATGTTTTATCTATAAAATCAAACAACTTTTACGTGGAAAATCTTTTGAACTTTTTACAGTTAAAGAATAAAAATTATTTTTAAAAAATAATGATATAAACGTTAATATCGAACATGCTTTATAATAATAAATTATAGCAAGTTGAAGATTCGTTTTATGCGTATAGTCTGTCACTGCTATCGATAACGTCACATGTGACACGAAAGTGGTAAGCAGATCAGGTGACCCTCAAAACTTGGGACAAGAAAAAAATATTGCGTCATTATGGATGAGGTACAGAGTAGATGATGTGACATTCAATGCTTTTTCTTGTCCCATGTTTCGGTCGCCATCTGCCCCCATACCATTTTCGTGTTGCATGTGACATTATCGATTTAGTATAATACTAGTTTGAATTGAAACTAAATTTTCCTATGAAATTACAAACATAGTATAGAATAGGTCATTTTGCAAATGAAGTAATAGAATTCTATGCTTCTGTAATATGTTTCGAGTGTATTATCACAGAACTTAGTCAATGGTAGTTCGAACGATCGATGCGCAGTAAATCGAGACGTTTCGTTATGCGCAGTCACGAAGTCAAACTTTCATTGCAAGTTCGGTTTCGGTATTCGTTCGTGATATTAGTTTATTTGCAGACACTGTTTACAAGCAACAATAGGCTTTCGGTTTTCGTGTTGGCTCGATATCTTGTAATTGAGTAAACACCACGATACATGTAAGAAGCATATAAAAGTCGCGTCGCGAGTGCTCCATTACGTCGATCCTGCTCAACATAACACACAATTTTTATATCATTGTAAGTACATTTCAGTGAAAAAGTATTTAATTGTTTCTATATATGTACGTTTTCGACGTAATATTTGCAATAACATAACCCTATCTAATCGCATTTGTTTGGTTAATATCATTATTGAGAATAATCTATATGCTATATGCAATATATATATAGCATATAGCATATGCAATATATAACGTGTATATATATATGTATGTTGATGTTTCATACAATTGTATAAAAAAATTTACTTTTCGTAAAGCAAAGAAATTTTTGTTAAGGATCTTAGTAATTTTAATAATAAAATTTGGTCCCGGCAGAAAATTTCGTAATTAATCTACAATGTTTTTCTTAAATACATAACTTAATAGGTTTGTCACGTGTTGCAGTTAAAAAAATTTATCATAAATCACAAGTTATTTTTATAGAAATATCTAGTCATAATATCCCCAATAATAATAATAATTTGTAAAATATTCCTGTTTCATATACAGAATAAATACAAAGAATCCCTAAATCTTTGAAAACGTATTGAATTATTAATATCAGTGTTTTGAGACTAAACGACACTGCAGGCATTCTTTCTTTTACTTTTATCGCTAATATCACATTTTGGCATATGTCACAACTCCTTCTTAGTTTCTTGTAAGTTCTCAGGTAAAGATATTGATTTCTGCACAGATTTTTGCTCAGTTAAACTGTGCCCCTCCGTTGATCTCGATTTTTGCATTTCTATCTCCTTTTTCTTTATTATGGATGCTCCAGTAAATCCTGAATATATAATATATAACGTAAATATCATGAATTCAGATTGTAGGAGTGTTTAATGGTAGTGGAACTTACCTAAAATACCACAACCTAATGCAGTTAGACCACCGACTTTTAATCCAGCTAGTAAACCAACCGGTCCACCAATACAAGTTCCAATTACAGCTCCTGCTAAAGGGTACATAGTAACTTTGTACCTAGCAGCTTTTTGAAGGAATTTCTCACCCTCTGTTACATTCACATTTGTTACTTCTATGTTGTCTTCTACTGCATTTACTAGCTCCTTTTGATCCTAATTATATAAGTAGAAAATCATAATATAGCCAAAAAGATAAGTCTGAATAAACTAAAAAATTTACATCAACAATTTTGTTAAAGTCAAGAAATAATTGATGAAGTTGATGTATATCTTCTTGCAAGGTGTTCCAAGTATGCAGACATGCCTCCTGATGCTGCAGCTCCTGCTGTTCTTTCTGGAGTTGGATATATGTGTCGTCAAGTGGATGACTTTTGGGTTGATCTTCTTCTTTGGGTGACTCTGGTTGTGACATGGGCAAATTCAGCTGTAGTTCTACGAATACATATAAATTGTCTTCAAACCGTGACCTCAGATGATGTGAGTGATATATAAATATAACTTTATTTCACCCATATATTCTCTGATTGCATTCATGATACTTGTACGGGCATTGCCAGTTAATTTATCAAACTGATTAATGTCAGAATCGAGAACATGAGCTCTTAAAGTGTCCATTTGATATAGTAATTCTTTAAGCTGTTTTATAATCCTAGCTACATTTATGTGTTCTCTATTCATCTTTTCCCACTCGTGTTGTGTTCGATACTGTAACAACAAGAATTTATGTGAACTTACGTGAAAACTTAGAAGATAACCTAATTTAATACTTACTTTTTCAATGTTACTTTTATGCCGTTTTAATAAGTTAACATGATGTGGTATGGCCACATTGAAGTTATTAATTTGGATCTCCAAGCGCCTAATAGGTTGCTTTATTGCAACATTTTCAGTCCAAGACGACATATTTTTATATCTATTGTCTCAAATTTTTACCTGTCACTTACATTAGTGTTTTAGTAATTCTCTGGACATGATACTTCGAAGATTTTTTTATCAGTTTGTTACTTGTTATTGTAAAACATATATTAATAACTTCTTTTTGTATAAAATATGAAGTATTTATATCGTTAGATATTAAAATAATTTTTTATTACACGATCAATTTATTTTTGTATTATGCGGAACACGAAAAACAAATAATAAATCAATTGAGTATTCCTAAGTCAAACCATTGACTAAATACAGGAGTTATAGGAGACGTACTACGCTTGCAAACATTGAGATGATGTCATCGCCATCTGTATTAGTTTTCTTGAATAGTTAATTCGCAATGACTCATTCTATCGAGAGTAGATGGCAGCATGCACATTGTTTTTGGTTAAAATAATATTCGTTCAAATGTTGAAACGAAACCACTTTATGAATTACTAAGATGTACTTTCAATTATTATTTATTTTAGATTGAAATTTATTTACTTATGATTTCCATCCACGTTACTATTTATATTTCGGATTTGTTCATTTACCTAATATAAGTGGACCATATAATATAGAAAATTGTAACAATAAAGGCTGCAAATATTTTTTAAATTATCGAATTCCAGATACTCTTCAATACTCCATTTACATATGTACATCTTTCCTAAAATTTCTTCCCTCGATCAAATATTTTTTAAATCTTCCTCAAACGATACAATACGCAAAAAGAGAAAGGAAGAGATACAGACTCTGAAAATTCCGTCTACATATTTTTTTTCAAACAACCATTGAATTAGCAATTGTACCAAGAATTTCGATGCGTCTCGAATTCGAGTTCTATCAGAGTTACCTAAACAATAGCTACTTGTTCAGCGTCAGCTAGAAAGTCACGAAACGCTGTTCCAAAAGGACGTACGATCTTGATGAGTTTCACGAGGGCTTGCCGAATGTACAATTTGGTATAAAGCCGATGAAGCTTTCGGTAATGAAAAACCGATTGCGACCAAATAGGCTCTGGGCTGCCGGTGACGTGTAATCGAGTCTTCTCTTTCGTCCCTTCATCGTCCCATCGTCCATCTCCGTTCTATTCACCCCTTCGCTGCTCTCTTTTCCCTTTCCCTCGTTTTTCCACAACCGCCACCCTGTGAGCTTCCATTAACCACCATACGTCATATATACCAAACGGAGGGAACCATTTTGTCCTGGTTTTTGGTGACCTCTTATTTGAAAACGGTATTTAAATTACTATAGGCTATCTTGATATTCTGTCTCTTGAGCTTTTGTCATCGATGTCGCCTAGTGTTCTGTTCCAGTGATTTGTTCTTCGACAATGTAGAGCTTACTGAAATTTTGTTATTCCACCACGAATTACGACGATTCTTATCTTTCGTACGATGATATTAAATTGAAGATAACAAGCCGAAATTTTATCGCCTTCCGGATTCTATTCTTAAATGATTGTAATCATAAGTGATCTCCGAATTGTAGATGTTTATCCAAATTTATATTTTTATGAACACAACTGGAGAAATGAAAGAGGCAAGATTAATTCGTGGTTAGACCGTTGTTTCGTGCAAAGCAGACAATCGTCTCAATTTTTCCTAATAAGACAATTAGCTACGAAAGACGAAACAAGATAAAACGGAAGAGGAAAAATGAACGTGCCCAACGGATCTTTGCTTTGTGTATGTTGCAGGATAAGAAGGTATTGCCCATTAGAATGCAACGTGCTTGTCTGCAATCAGACTGGTACAGGCCTCTAACTAGCTACAGATCCAACGAGAGCGAAGGATATGAGCGTATAACGAAATGAATCAATCTACGCAATCGATATTATTCTAGTAACTCGTTCTTCTCGAAGCATCTATTCACGCTTCTGTGTACTATGTTCTTGTACCATCTATGAAATTTTAATAAAAGAAGCGTCTTGTATCTTGTACGTAACGTACAGTTAAAAAGTTAATTCACTGTAATTGAAATTTTAATATTAGGACCAACGTTTGTCTTTAGTAGGTTGTTTCGTTTCTCGAATGAATTAATGGAAAAATTAGTCATGAAAGTAACATTTTTATTTTAATATATGAATGGTATAGTTTAATGATTCATAGCAAATTTTAAGGAATATTTATTTAGTTATAAAGAAAACAGAGTTTTTCTGCGATCGATTGTACGCATTATAGTTTCTTTGTGGGATGCAGTATTCTTATTGAATGCACGCGAACAAGTGAACGAATAGCAGTTGCGACTGTTCCTAGGTAGCTGTCTCGGGAAGCTCCAATGCCGAGCACGTGCCTTTGTTACGAGATAATACCACTTCCGAATTTATACCTAAACTCCGCTTTAGAGACTTGAGATTCGAGTTGCTAATTAACGGTCCGAAGTCGACAAAGCTTCCGTCGAAATAAACAATGATAAACATTGAAATTAGAAGAACGTTTCATGGAGTGTCACGTAGAACAATGCTGTCAAACGAATCCCTATCACCCTGGGAAAATGCTATTGCTCTGTATTTACACTCAAGTACAGATTCACTCTATTTTATTTGATTATCCAAGGTATTTTATTAGAAAGATAAAAAAATCCAGATTTTGTCTCAGTTTTTTAAACATATTTCTAAAATTTGTTCTTTAACATATTGCGATACAAAGTAATTATTGATCTGACATTATTATAGGTATATTTAGCATAATGTAATGCGTTTGGCATAAGTTTCGAAATATTAATATCAGAAGAATTCAATCAACTATCATTCGAATATTAATTCCTTCGAAGATAGAAACAAATGAAAACAATTGCTATCCTGATCTACGGCTATCTCGTATTGCAGTATTCAAAAAATGCTCTTTAAAAAACTAGAGACTGTTTCATTTTTCCCGAACAGCGATTTTAGCGATAAAATTCCAGGGAACAATCTTTCATTTAGCAGGCACTTTCCACCTGCAGTTCACACGCGATTAAACGACACCGCGGCGACGTAATAACATTAAGTCGGCGCGTGTCGCGCTCGGATCAGACGAGATTCATTTTCCAGTATGGCGCGAAAAGAGCGAACCTCGATAAAAGCGAGCGAAACAAGCGTTACCGTGGCCGAATATGCAAATTTTCAACGTACACACGCCAAATGATGATAAAATATGCGAAGTATAATATATAAGATAATAATAGAACGAGCTACCAGGGGAGGATGTGTTTCGAAAGTTGCACTGTTTCGGACCGGCCAGTAACGACTTTATGAATAACTGAACGCCCCGCGACACGCTAACGATGCGTCGTCCGTTTCGAACCGCTCCGTCCGCATTAATTTTCTTGGTTCCGCTTTCTCCAAAGCGGATTTCGCCAGTGTCTTGTTATCGTGCAGCGAGTCGTTGGATTATAGCTCGACGACAATGTCATGGATCAGCCTCGACGATTTAATTAATCTTTGTCGCGTGGAAAATACGCCGAATCACGTTCAGGCTGGAATCAAAAGCGCGTGCAACTTTTGACAAAAGGCTAATCACGCGAGTATAGGATTTGTCATGGGACAATTTTTAATGTCTTAATTTAAAATGACGTATTTCAGATTTTTCGTTTTTCTAATTACTAAAAGTATAGAGATGGTTTTGACAAACATCAACGTTGGCTTTTATCGGGATAAAAACGCTTTTAATTACCTGTTTTAATTATAATTCTGAAAATATGATACACCTAGATATACATTAAACGCCGATAGCTTTAACGTTAATGGATAAATGGTTTCATTTTATAAAATGATTAATTTCGTGTTTAATTTTCGTTGCTTCGTAAGAATATTTAAAACGGGACTTGTCACACGTGGAGGCGGTGGAGCGCCCATGAAACGAAGGGAGCTCTTCACGCGCGCGTGAATTAATTCATGCAAACGGCTAATTCGAGTGTCCGAAACAGATTGATCAGCCGAAAGATCGTTCGGGCATACCGAGTAAATTGGTTTGCTGATTTTCATCGGATATCCGATTTAACCAGTCTACCGTACGAACGACGCGAGAACCGAAGTTTTCTGAAAATAATGAATCCCATTGAGATCCATCCACTGACAACGAGCAATCAGTCATGCTTCGAGTGAATCGGAAAATAAAAAAAAAAAAAAAAAAAATAACAGAAGAAAAAACAGATTTATTTCTATTATTATCGCACTGCATGCAGCGAGATCCCATTCATTTTAATCGTATAAACGGAGAAAAAGGAGACAAAAATAACATCAAACGAGTCGAATAAACGGATATATGTATGTATGCGTGCGTATAACAAAGTGGACGGGAAGCAAAAGGCGTGTTATCGCGTGAAGTTTATTCGAAATCATCCGTTTCCGTGTTTTAAACCCCTCGTTCCATGATTTACGTGTATAATTTCTGGAACCTCTCACCCGTGTATGTGCCTCATTAAAACATTAAAAAAAAAGAGAGAAGGGAAATGAAGAAAGGAGGAAAAGAGAGGTTAAGGGAGAGATGGAACACACCAGGCGCCAGCAACAAATCCTCCTCCCTCGAGCAGAAACTCGAATGTAACGACACGTACAATTTACTGCTCTCCCCTTTTTGCGGGCATTATACGTATTCATGCCCGCCAAGAATTCGCAGAACGCTCGGTATTAGCGAGAGAGAAAGAACGAACGACTGGAACGCGAAGAGATGAAGCGAGGCGGATGGGGATGAAGGGCGAATGGCAGAGGGGTAGATACGGCACGCGAGTAGCAATAATTCTCCTCGCGACGATATTTCAATAACGCCGTATAAAGTATCGGCGTCCACCGATATAAGCCCGATATTCAATGGGTACCTATCAGTTTTCCGTCGTGCACGGCATTAAATCTGCATCCGATGAAACCGATTCCCTCTTGAAAATCGCGCCGAGCACTCGGAAGAAAAAGGATCTGCCATCGACAACGGCATGTCTCCAGCATTCGTGTCTGTCGATGATCCGAAAGGAAGAAAAATGTTTCCGTCTGGCAGTCTGCGACAAAAAAAAAAAAAAAAGGCGCGACCGGTTCCAACGAATCTGCTAATTTCCATGGGCGAGACGCCTGCGATTGTAAAGAGCCGTTTGAAGTAGAAGCGTAGAATCTTTGAACGATCGAAGAATCGGCTTTCATCCATTGTAGAATTGTCAAGCTTTCGAGTATTAAATTACTCTATGGATCAGTCCTGAACAATTTAACTACGTTTCGAATTCTTTTTCGTAATATTTCTTGCTCGAGTCATCTACTTACGGAATCTCTAAATGAAACTCTCACGCATTACATCGACCACCTTCGAATCCTTTCAATTTCACTCGAGGCGTTCTTGATTGACGCAATTGGTGACGATCGAAATAAGCCGTTGTCACAACGTTTTCTCTCAAAACATACCTATCAGTAAGTAGTGCGAGAGACAAAAAAAAAAAAAGAAAAGAAGAGGAGGGAGGAGAGAAGAAAAGCAAAAAGCTCGACGAAATGGAGGGTAGAGTGTGGTCGATCGAGCTCTCGGTGTCAGCGTGAAATGTAACGAGGTCGAACTTCTAATATCCTGTTCAGAAGAGGTCGGAGAAAAAAGCGAGTCAATTTCGAAAGTGGCAGCCGTCGCGCGGAAAAATTTGTCCCAGCCGACACGAAACCGGTCCCATTTATGATATTGAAATCATCGCGATGGTTTCACTGTAATTGTGTCGTCGGCTCGCTATTATTCAATTTCCGTCGGAGTTGTTGAAATTTGCGTGTTACAGGTAACCGGGTCGATCTTGCCTCGTGTCAACACGCTCCTCTTCGCGAAAACGAAAAAGAATTACTGTCTGCGCGGTATGCGTATGAATTTATCATTTTAAGATGTGTAACAGCCGTAGAGAAACAATTGTATTGCTTAAGCTATCGTTTTTTTCAAAATCTCTTTTGAACAAGATAAGAAATTGTGACTTAGATTTTCTGGCCTTTCTATGATTTTACAAGAGGAAAAGGAAATTATCTCTCTATAAATTTTACTAAAAAGGAAGAAACAACTAGGATCGCGAGTCTATAAAGTGAGAAATTTAACATAATTTAAGAGGACGTTATCAGGATTGTACGTTTGCCAGGGGAATCGTCGCGACACCACGGTGAAATAGATTTCAGGCTATGAAGGAACAAATTCGCCGCATTTAAGGATAATGTATCGCTACTTACTGCGCATTTCCGACGGTGGGTAAATAACGTCGGCAGTCGCTTCCTTTTGTCACGGACGATGAAATTAAATTCTTTTGTTATTGTTCGCCGCCGGATTTACAGTTTGATCGCCGACCAAGTCATCCTTTATCTGTGTTTGATTAATGAACACCTCGCTCTATCTAAGCATTATACGTGTATACACACGTGATTATCTTTCAGTTCTCTCGCTTACTATTATTTTTTCGCGGTTTCTTTTCATCCTATTCTCTAATTTATGGTACCCTCTGGTCTCTTTAGCGATAAACTTCGAAAAAATCGCAGACAGTTTTTATACAAAAGCGAATATAATTCGTTTCATCAATTTCTCTTAATCGAAACTGAATTTTTAGTTGATTCTTGGTCGATACAATTACACGAATATCTAATTTAGAATCTGGAAATTATCCAAATAGCACGATATTCGCTATTTCTGCTGTTTATCCATTGGAAAGCGTCATTATAAACCGACATCGTCTACGAATTTTTGTAACGTTATCATTAATTTTGGATCCTCGAGCTGCGCACTAGAATACGTCGCGGCTAACGTACAATAAGCTTCGGAAATCTATCAACCGATTCCCAGCACGTATCAAACCAGACTTCAAACAAATCCGAGCGGGACAATCGTGAAGCTAGGTGGTCGGTAATTTACCGCAATTTCAGGAGTCCTTTCAAACGTGGACGTCTATAGAGCGTCCCGAGTGCGGGCAAACATTTATCGAATCGCTCAACATCGTTAACGACGCCGCAACGCGAGTTCTCCGGCGAGTTGATCGCGCGTCGAATAATGGAGGACCGCGCGTCAGCCAATAATCGGACAGTCGCGTCATCGATGACTCGCGTATTAATTAATTCCCCGGATGGACCTCGTTACAATGGCCTAATTCGAACGGTTGTTACGCCACCATCAACCTATTCGCGACACCGATCCGGTAGCAGCTAGTGGAGACAGCGAAAATCGGTCAGACATGTTGTATCGTATGCGCGTCAGTAGTTACGAATTTAGTGGTCAGACACGCCGGTAGACGCGCTGTCTGCATCGAATAGCCGCTTTCTCTACCCGTTTATTTTCGTCAAGCGTTTTACGAGCTCGTTCAAGGCAATGATCTTTCAGTGTTTCCGCATGATTCATTGTTTGTTTCATTGCACGTTACGCAACACTGAAAACAGAGATAAGCTATTTCTTGCTTTATCCGATCACATGATTATCTTTGATATCGTCGCTCTGTTTTCTAATTATATAGAATTAAAATGTTGCTCGATTACGAGAAGAAAAATTACAATCTATATTAATTCTTCAATTAGCAGAAATTGCTATTACCGATAGGAGAATGATCGTTATAAACAGAGATGGTAGCTCTAACAGCTATCATACTTATTGAGTTCGGCTCACTAGAGAGACCAATTAACAGTCAGATGAAAGAGCAGGTAACTCTGGAAATATCTGTACAGACGAATGAATGGGTAATTGGACGAGTACAAAAGCAAAGAAGGAGACAGTGAGCCAATTAAACTAAAAAGAGAAACAATTAAATAAATAGACAAAGAACAAGAAAGTCCTTCGAGAATCGTCTGATCGGAAGAGATCAGGTCTTCGACGTCAGCTGGTACTATTACGACACTGACACCCATTGATTTATTCCTTCCCCCCCCCTTTCGCTTTTAATATTGACGAAACTAATTAAACGTCTCCGAAGGAGAAGAAGTTACGCAAGGTAGCAGCGATTCAATGAGAAGCCTGACAAGCTTCCGCATCTACAACACCCATCCCTTGTGTTTTACGCCTGGACGATTTCGCGCTAAGCAGAGGTCATATAACGCTGTTTCATTCCGATCCTACCCTACACTATCTATATTCCCGTCCTTATTGCCCTTTCATCCGCTGAACGGCTCGCCTGTCGGCTTATCAATGAGAGGACGACTGTATTGAGCAAATAGCGGAGTAGAGTTTCAAATAGAGCAGAGAGGGGAGGTTGCTCTTCGAGTCGTACTCTACTAGTTCCACAGAGATTCGATTAGCCGTCGCCTCTATCGAGACGATTGTCGCGTGGCAACGCGCGGATCTCGTTGTTCGAGACCACAATTTCAAGTCTATTCAGTTGTCTGTACCATTAGGCTCTTATAATTTGCCCATAATTCTCCATCGATATTAAATTTATCCTACCGTGCTGAATAGAGGGTTCTGGGTTCGCTCAAAGTCCACCCTCCAACCCCTTCTGTTCCATTCACCGAAACGTTCGCGAGTTAAACCACAATTACAACCATAGAAGGGTGCTCTAGAAGTTCGGGGCGAAGCGTAACAATAAAATCACATTTCGTCCGTGTTCTTAGGTCGGGTACAACAGGAACTCGAAAAGGTATCCGGAACCGAGGCACCGTTTGATCAGCTCTTAATATCCGCAACATCAGCCACTCCCGAAAACCGCGGTTCCAGAACTAGTTTCGTACAGCCTCGATTCTCCGCTTAATTTTCTGAACTCGAAAGTCATAACGTAGGATCCTAACGTCGTATTTACACAGTGAATACGGCGCCGGGCACGCGTAACTTCGATGTTGGTGCGAGGTTGGTAGTTCGAAGTGGCGGGGTGAGACAAAATCATCTCCCACTGCGAATAATAATGGTGTAACTGTGTCGATAGAAGTAGCTAACGTGGTACGTGCCTAACGTTAAGTTAATAATCACACTTCTAACACGGGTTTGAATGTATTTGTACCTCTCTTTCTCTACATCTTATTGCTATATGTATATCGTGTCTGTCGACGTTGTACGAAGACATTGTACGGGAATCCGAATTTCTATGTCATCGAGTAAAACGGTTAACTGTATCGATTAGCGATAGAGAGTTGAACGTAGTTGCGTACTCAAGAGTCGTCCGTTTGTCATGAAAGTTTGATGGCAGATAGTTGACTGCGGATAACCCGATGGAATATTACACCCTGATAATTGTGGCCGATCGAATTCAATGAAGTTTCATTTGTAATCGAAACGATGGTTTTGTGGCTTTCGACATTTTTGATGACAACGGAAATTACGGGAAGCTGATCAACTTTCTGCTAAGTGAAAAGCCAATCGATCTCTTTGGCTACATTTCGATTTTGTTTCAAATTTAAAATGTACGATCGATAAATGTGGGCATTTTGTAAAGAAGAGCAAATTCATTCTGAACTCTGACGATTGTCGAGCATTTCTATTGTCTATAGATCGTCCTTTGATATTAGGCAACGTTCTTTATTCCGATAAGGGAAAACTTGGTACCGTTTGGCGCGAATACCTTTGCGCCTCTTAATCGGTCGGGACGAGAAAGGACTGCGAAGTTTCGTCCTTGCGCAGTTAGGGAACGGGACTTTTCCATATATGTTAAATGCCAGGTGGCGTCGTCGCCCGTTTTGTCTACAGAGAAACACGACAAGTCGAGAAAATCCAAAAGGAGGCGATGGTAAGTTTCTTTCTCCGCGTAGCACCGGGGAGGAAAAGGCGTTCCTAGGCCAGTAGGAAGCTGGGGGATGAGAGGCTGCAAGAGGTAGCAGCAGTCCTGGCCGGCCTCGTGAAATTATTTTCTCCGCGAACCGAGGAACTTTTATCCAATATCCACGGTAGCATCTGGCATCAAACGGTCCCGCGGCCAAGTGTCTCTATGGGGTTTCGGAAAATGTTCCGTAAGAGGGTGGTGATTTTCGACGGAGTGGCCGGGGTATATTGCCGGTAAACTGCATCTTTCATTGTCGTTTAATTGAATTTCGTTCGTTTTCGCCGCTGTTTGACTCTTTTTTCCACAGCATAAAACACGCTTTGGTTATTGTTTCATATCGAATATCCATGCCGATAGATCTCGACGTGTAACGAGTCAGTCCAAGTTGCAAAATCATCGGGGGGAGAAATGTCGATATAACGTTGGATTAAAAAAGTTAACCGAACTTTCGGATAGCTTTGATGCGCTTGAACGGTCAATTTGTTCGGCTTCCATCGTCGATATTCGGTTTTCATAGTAAATTTATCGCCGCTGTTCTGTCCTCGCTTTGGCCATTAACACATATTCCGCTATCGAATTATTTGCCCCTCGCTACACTTCTCTCTTTCAATTTTCCTCTGCTGTCGTTCTCCGTTTACCATTCATTTCGCTTCTTCGACCACGACTTTCCGAACTTCGTCTCCCAAGCGTTCGCCGCTCGAGATATACGGCTGTCGCATACAAAGGAACGTTTCCACGGGCGACGACTAAACGTTCAATTGTTTACTGGCAATTCGAAGCCCATTTCCTGACGGAAGTTCTCTAACGACGTTCCTCGATCCCCATCCTGGCCCACCAAACATATTTGTATTTCGCTCGTGGACCGTGACAACTTTCCTCCGTCTCACCCTCGACTGATCATCGCCGACGACTACATAGAACAGAGCGAAGGAAGAGCTGGGGAAGGAAAACAAGAACAGGACCTGTATTCGTATCGCGCGACAATATTGGCGTCCTACAACACCTCTGCTCCACACGGATCATCTTGTCTTTACATTCTCCAAAAATTTGCGGTGGCTTTATGGCGATGAATACTTGATGCCCTTGCCTATAGAGCCATTCAGCTCTAAATACGTTATAACTGCATCAGTCCAACTACTTCATGCTTAATTTGGGGTCTCCCTATTGGATCCTGCCATAACGAACACGCGCACAGGCTCGTTCACGTATACCAAACCATATATCTAAACCAAACCTACGTCGCAACTTTATTAGCTCGTGTATCCGTCCGCGTCACCCCTGTCATCTATGGTTACAATTGGTTGTAGGCTGAGAGCGCCGGGGGATTTTTTTGCTTCCTCTTCGAAAAAGCACCGAAGCTGGATTTTCATTGGATGTCGCTTCATTCCGTCCTAGATAGGATTTCATATCCAGGCGGCGCTGTTTTTTCCCGAAGAACGATGGTGGTTATGGTCGATGCTTGGCCTGCGGAGGGACGATGGCGGGTGCGGTGAGCACCGAGAGCGATGGCGTGGGTGGCAGCGGACAACGGAGAATTCAATCAGGCGAGTCGATGCTCCTCTCGGCGCTATTACCATCAGGGATCAAGTCCGTATATTTACTACCTGTCAAATTTCACCACCATGCCCGCAACGTGCTCGTAATTACATCCTGGAAACCGATTGGAAAGTGGTTTTCGTGGCGCGGTGCATGCGCCCTAGTGTTCACGTAGCGCTGCCGTTGTGTTTGCCTTGGCCCTGCCGCGGTTCTGTCCGAGGCCTATCCGTTTCACAGGCTTCTCCCGTCTCGGGATGGTCACTCGTCCCCTCGTCATTCGGCCTATCACTTTGCGCCGTGATGCTGGCCGGTCAGTCGAACGCAGAAACGGGATACATGCGGTCAATGCGACCTTCCATCGTTTCATAATAGGCCCTATTCATTCACTGATACACCGGCTCGATAGAGGGGCCAGTTGTCAATGGCCCTTACATATTATATCGTGTGCTGCCCGGCTCTGTCTGTGTTCCTCTCGGCCAGTCGCCACAACCGAGCCGCCTAATCTTGGTAATGCTCGCAACACCGACCCTATCGCTTTAAATTTGATGCTGCTATATTATGATAATTTAATTATCAGTATGTCGTTTGAGCTGCAAAGAAGCCAGCATAAATATCGATCAACAATGTTGAAACGTCATGTTATTATTCTTATCAAGCATGATTTACAATCCGTAAACTTAAACCGTAACAATAGTATATAATCCCGGGTTGTGAAAGTCTAAAATTCTGTAATTTATTTTTTAAGTGTATGGTAGGTTTTAGATATCGAGGGATGTAAAGAACTTGCTACGTTAAATAATAATGTAATTTTGCATCTTGCTAATGTTACATCGAGAGGACGAATTCGATGACGTTGTTAAAATTGCAAAACCCGATGTACAGGATTACCCATTTAACACAGCTAGTATACGCATACATACTGGTACAAGAAAGTATTTCCTGGTATACATGGCGGCTTAATTAATGCAAAGTCATTAGCGCCGCATTATTTTGTGTCAAGAAACTGTTCGTGGCGTGTTCTAATTAATTTTACAATTTATAACTGTGGAGCGATCGGGTTCCCTATAATACGACATAACGGTAACGATACTTGGTTTACGACGCTGCATCAGCCATTTCCCCCGTTCAGCTTGCTAATGTCATCTCATAATTTGTTGTACGATTTCATTGAAAAGGAAAAGGCAAACGTTTCGCTAATTTCCACGCGGATCCCAATTAATCATCCGGCAGAAATTTATCAAACCTTCGTTGGAACGGTGCTCATTCGAGTCAGTTGCAATAAACCGTAGAAAGATAGACTTCGAATCCATTCTTCGTTATTCTCGTTTCCAAATTGTTTTACAACTACCACATCGTACATAACTGATTTCCATTAACTACGGCAATGTGAAATTAATATACAAAAGTATAGAATTTTTTACACTAAATTGAACCGAACCATTGTAATAACATCTTGTATTATACAATTTTCTACTCTATGCAAAATTCAAGATTGGATTTTAAGATATTGAAATTTAAGCAACTCAAATAATTCTAGTTTACTCTATGAAAGTACAAAGAACGAAAGCTATCGCGTCAAGTACTTCGCAACGCACTATCATCGTCCCAGTATTATGTTAAAAATCTTCTTCCCCATTACTGTACGATTCACGAATTACAGCCGCGCTATCACGCGCGAAGGTGAATTTCAACAATTGCCGGCTCTCGAGGTTCTTCGCCACGGCTCATCCTCCTCGCAGCGTGCAACAACGTTAATCGCGCAGCAATGTTGAAATTCCACGGGTCTCATTACCGACGATCTGATATTCACGGATATGGACTTTAATTCCCATCGTTACGCGCCGCGACGATTCCGCGTCATCGACGATATCTCGCGGCCACCGATAAAAACTGGGGATAGAGGCGAGGCGAAGAACTCGAAGACGCCGTTATAAATCCCGTCGCCTTGCAGGAAGCTGCAAAGAACGGAGGCGAAAGACCTGCAGTTTCGAGGAAGGGACTGAAACGAAGAACGTAGAGGGGCGGAGATAAACGCGGAACTGGAACTCGCCGTAAAACCGACCGAGAAATAAAAAGATCGTTCCTCGGCTCGTGGCCGAGATCGTTTCGCAATGGGGATTACCCACGGCATGTCCTATGAAATGGTCGATGCCATCGCTCACGCGTATTTCCAACGTAGCTCTGGGATCGTTCGTTTGTTCGAACGACGAATGGTATGTCCGGCTCGTTTCCCTTTGAAACGAAGAAACGGCGGATAGCATGTCGATCGAGGCCGACTAACGTGCGATAACAATATGCTTGGAAATGCGATTAATCGAACGTATACGCGTAGAGAGGTGTGAGATTCGTAGAGACAGTGGATAGATGGATTTTTAATATTCCGATTAACGATGGTAAATGAGGAACGTAGAATCTCTCTCTCTCTCTCTCTCCCCCTATTGATTCGCGGACACGGATTCGTCCGTTCGTCGTTTATTGCTTTTTTCCGTACACGATGCGTTTAATTATCGCGACGCGCGTTGGCTTAATTAACGCTCTTTGAAAACGGAAATTCTATTAAACGAGCCGAGCTAGGTTCGCCAATACTTTTGGTCAACGCTTGTTTAGCAGGTGTGTTTGGTAATTTGGTAATGACACCATCAAACGGATTCGAACGACTCCGATAGGAAAACAGGGCGAGCTTTTTTTCCAGTTGGAACGGTACTCTCTTTGTCTCGCAAATTAGTCTACTGTCGACGAATCGACAACAGAGCTCCCAAACTTAATTATAGCGAGTAGTTTGAACAGATTTGTTGAAAATTCGTAGTGTCACTTATTGTTAACGAGCAACTCCATTGTTTAATCGCAATATGTATAAGCGCAAATTGTATTCGGGTTGATTCGTTCCAGGGGAAAACTATTTCTACAACTGCCAGGAGGAGTTCTTACTTCCATTGAAAATGGTTCGCGATGAAACTCCTGTCCACCAGGAACGTACTTCTGTCGTTTGTCAAATAAATGCGTAGATAAAACCGCCTTAGTGATGCATCTATGGGTCGGAATTTTTGTCGCGTGAGAAGCTCGGACTTAAGCTACCTCGAGTGATAAGTTGCTGAAAAATTGAAATTGCTTCAAGAAGAACTTGGGTATTATCACTTCGAATTGACGATATTTTTTCGAAATGTTATCATCTACCTTGCTCATAGATGTTAATCAAACTAGAAATATTTTTCTTAACATTTAATCGACTTATACGACGTTTCAAATATAAAGTTTTTCAAAATAAATATTATTTGCTTTTCTCGGTAAAAATACAACATTTGAACGAAAGATTCATAATGAAAGAAGATAGAACGAAAAAGGACATCTTTTCGATCGTGATCTATAGCATAGTCAAATGTTTGACGTCAAACTATCGAATATAACGTAAGGCCGATCTCCCTAGAGGACCGCAAAACTTTACTTCAATGTTGCTGTAATTATTATCCGCAGTGATAGAAGATGGAGCTCTGCATTATCACGCTTTATAAATCGAGAGAGCCGCACATTAGCAGCGCGACGGTCGATGCACGATGACGCGGCGTCAGTGATTTGAAAGCATTTCGATGTTCGTCGATTCGATGCGAATGGAATGCGAGGGACGTCAAGTATGTTTGTTAATGAGGAAGCGTGGATATAATACGAACGCGTTAGCATTATTAAACATGTCAGTCAAGAATTTCGATGAAGACGTTCTGAAAATAGTCTGTCAACGATTCCTCCGAGTGGCGTCAATTGGATGTAAAATGAGTTTCGTTTCGGTTAACTTGCTCCATTATGATTAAATTATAAAATTCTCATCTTCGAAACACTCCATATTGAGCAACTAATCTTTCCGCGGTATTCCAAACAATTTCTCGCTTTTCTTGGAAAACTTTCAGTTGTGTTGCTTCGGAAATACGTAATTTATGTGTATGATATAACGATCATTAAGCGTCACAATCACAAATCACGATCCGCTAGACAATTCGGTCCGAATCGAACGAATAATCGTCGCGTTCCTTTATATACCAACAATTCGAGCCATGTCGTCGAACATACCAATGGATACGCTCATCGGTTCTAACAATCGACCATCATCGACGAGGATTGCATACTGGAGTTTCCAGTGGATCGTGCCCTTTCTGTATATCACGACGTGTCGTAAAACGCCAACCAAAAGTGCTGGTCGTATTGAGTGGTGCGGCGCCTCGCTGCTAGCAATCTTTCTCCTAATCTCGGGCAGGTTGTTTCGCGGGTTGCATGGCCCCTGCATCCCATAAAACGTTAGGCGCGGTACCGCCATTTCACGGCGCTACATTTAGCAGACTGTAAACTACAACTTTATGCGGAAGTTTTTATAGTTGCGGCCGAACCGACCGGCTATAAATAATGCTTTATTACGGTCGACCGATGTGTAAGCCACGCGAATTGTATTCGTTGTTCGATCTCAACGGTATCCGGAATTCGTACATCACCCAACTCTCAGTCTCGTGATTGTTATTGCTGAGAAAGGAGTTTGAAAGCGTTATGTCGGTGTGATTTGTCTGAATTTCTGTGATAAAGCTTCGTGTACGGTACTGTTGAAAAGACTCAGGTTAATGTGTATTAACCATTTCATAATGGTAGACAATCATGTTGTTACGAAATATTTATTACAGAGTTAGAATTCTTTAGATTTTATAAAAATAGATTTAGATATTCTGCGTAAACTTAGATATTACTTCATGGTATTACTTGTTTGTAGTTTTTCCTGACACACACATTTTCAAATTTTTAATAATAGTTCGATAAATAATGCTAGCTGTAGCATTTCCTCCTAAGCCCTTATTATTGATATTTTTTGTCTTTAAATCAGCCATAAGTTCCCTGTCATTGTGCACCTATTCAGGTTCTCAAACTTTTCTTAATTTGACTTGTGTGTGATAATTAATTAGCGCTATTCCAGAACTCGCTTGGCTCATGAATATTTCATTCGGTGGAAGTCATAAATATTTATAAGCAATACGATGTCGATTAAAAAGTTATTAATCGGCTACATGAATCACAATCTCTCGAAATTGATCGAGGATGGCTGAATCTAACGAATTAAACTTCTCCGGGGGAGTTTAAGCGACAAACAATCGTCGCGAAATCACAGAACGTCGAGATTTCTGATAGCTGCTTAGTAGATAGTCACATGTTTTGAACGAAGGCAATGATAGACGAATGCTTATGAATAATGTTCCAGCTATGTACGCGTCGTTCTCTTGAATTTATTGTTTCGATCTTTAACAAGAGTTTAGTGTCAACGAATCGACCGGAACGCAAAACCACTTTTTGTGGAATTCAGGTTACTACACTAAAATATAGCGATTCTGTATCGAATCTAGAAGCGTTCACGACGATGCTCGTTGAATTTCGATCGTTCCGGGCAACCATCGCGAAACTAAGTGGCTGTTCTGCTAGCTATCAACATGTTTACGCGGTATTTTCTCCAACTGGTTTCGCAACTTGAATTCATTATTTTTTATTTAGACTGGTTAACCTTATAAAAACCTGCTCATTGAATATTTATTGCCTAAACGAAAGATCTTATCTTGAGCAAATTTATATGTTTAATATTTAAAGATCACAGAAGACAAACATGGCACATTACATTTTTTTATTACGCAAAGTTTTAATATCCAATAACTTGGCGATCAATAACATGTTGCCAAAAAGTTCTTTTGAAAAATATTTACATTAAAACTATTGACTTCTCGAATTCCACTTAGCACATGTGTCCCTGCAATCTTCAGTCGAAAAAAGGTCAACGAAATGGCACGTTGCTATCGAAATATTTTATTCAATTCCAATTATCATACACATCATTTCCACGTATCAAGCATCAAAGTATTCTTCTAGTACACACCACACGTCTTCCGAAATCCGAATGTTAATCACGCTCGCTCTGCTAACCGTTCGAAATTCTCATTTTTCCAGTATCAGCATCGCGGCAATAAAACTTATCTCGTACCCCTTACATGCCTTATTGCAGTATAATTTACATCGCCTTTCCTTTCTCTAGTCTTCGACGCGACTGCTTGGAAAACTGCGATCCAACTTGCTCGTGTGCCGACCGTCTATCTTTTTCATAACGATATCCGCGAACGTTTGCGTTAAATCCGACGCGCGTGGTCGGAATACGTAAAAAGTGGCAACGAACGAGGCCAACCCCTTTTCTCGATGAACCTCGGGGTTGGTTGGTCGTTGAACGACAGGAAACGGACATTTTGGAAGTACGCGTAGAAAGCTAAAGTCTGTTCCTTAAAAATAGGAATTTTCTCTGACCGCGTTACAAACGTGGCGTAACAAAACTCTAACTCTTTCACCGGTTGCTTAAACCTGCCTTTAAACTAATGCGTCGAGCGATACGATAAACGGCAAGAGGGTAAGTGGCATTCCTTCTGGAAGCTTCGAAATTAATTCCAGGCAAGAAGCTCCGCCGTAGCTGGCTCTTCTCGCAGCTCCTTCTCGCTTTCTCTGGCAGTCTCTTTGTCTATTCGCAAACACGGAGTCTGACGCGTGTAGCTTAGGTTAGGCCAACCTAACCCAACGCAATCCAGCCAGTTGTCCCTCTCGTCTGGTGCAAGGTGCAGCCTACGTCTATCTGAATCTGCCACGAACTAGCAGGAACGAGATATCAGCCAGAGGAACAATTCCAATCAATTTGAGGCGGATGTATGCGTCCAACGTCGTCTCCATCCTATCTCTCTCCCTATTTCTCTATCCGTCTGTCTTTCACCCTTTGCTATCCTGTGTTCCCCTCTGTCATTCCCCTTTGTCTCCTTGCCACGACCGCCGATTCTCGTTGCTCGCGAGCCGACCAATATGTGGCGAATCTATCCATCGAGTCTAGAAGGTGTGTGGCCTATATGTATAATCGAGACCACGAATCGAGATGCCATTCGGGGACTATTCGGATTTGTCGAACGGAACCAGATTCGTTCCCGTAGTTAATCGTTTCTCGACCGCAGTATCCAGGTCCGGCAACTAGATCGGAAACGAGAGATTGGGCAAGGAAAATGGAAAAGTTGCGGTGATTTTTGCCCCTTGTTCGATGAAACTGGGACATCGAGATGTTGGCTGCGAGAGTCAGTTTGGATAATTTAGGGTTTCGAGGATACTACGTCGGATTTTTGAGATGCAATAGCGTCGAATATTTTTATAAATATCTGAAGATTTGTAGGTATATGTAAATTTTGTGTTATATCACTAGGCAATGAATCACAAGAAAAGTTCCATCTCATCTTTTATGCTAATGATTCTTGACGCAACTCGCGAGACATAACACCCTTCTTATTCAACACCATTAAAATGGTCCTCGTTAATCATTCCGCCATCTTGATATCACTAGATTAATCGCTTCTTAATTATAAATCTTGTTCATTAATAAAACATGTACTGCGCGATATGCTATCAAACGACATAAAATCGTATTTCTGTAGGTATTTTCATAAATGCATGTTGTTTGCGTCGATTACCAAGCTTTTATGCAAATTACTGTAACTTGTATTTGTATAACACATCCGGTGATTTCCACACGCTGCGAGGAGGATAGTCTTTAATTCATAGCAGCGCGATTGAATTTTCGAAATGTAGGGAGAAAAATATTCGGCCGATCCGGTTGCTGAACCCGGATCTTTTGTTTACCGGGCGAGTGCTTTCCCAATTAAGCCATCCAGACCGTCGATGAGTATTTTCTTCGGAACTCCAAAGTCTCAAATGGCTACCGTCCACAGAAGCATTAAACATTCTAATCGCGCAACTTTCGAAGCATTATCGAGTCTTAAACGGAGCAAGTAGGGTTGCAATTCGTTGGAAGTGAAGTTGCAATAACCACAACTTTGTACAAACGAGCCCTCGCGGTCCTCTTCGATTTTCAAGAGTCCTTCGGTTATTCTGGAGGGCGGTGTCGAGGTGGATTTACAAATATACGAGAAGTTGCAGGTAACAAGAAAAGATTACGGACCAAAAGGAAGTTAAGAGAAAGGCGACGGAGGAAACGGAAGCCGAGGTAACATTGGGTTAGAGTTTCTGAAACAAGTTTTCATATATTATAACTGAATTGGGTTACAAACTCTGGTTCTAAACTTAATTTATAGTTATGATATTAAATTGAAACATATTCTACTAATGTATTTTATCATATTCAATTTTTCACTTAAATATAGTTTCTCTTGTAAGTCAGAGAGATTTTCAGAAATTCTGGCGTCGGTGAGACAATCTGTATAAGGTGAGAAGGAACTTAAATAATCAATCGACTACGGAGGATTGTTGGTCGTTCGCGAAAGCCCATAGGACTGACCCTCTGCGTAAAGTGTTTGCGGATCCTCCATCGGCATCTTTTCTCTTCTCTTTCGTTCTCGTTTTTCCACTTTTCTTAGTCAGGTTTCTTTGCTACCCTCCTATCAGTTCCCCTTAGTCTCTCGGTTTCAACTCGCAGCCACAAAAGCAGTCCGCACACTAAAAGGCCTTTGGACGTGAATTTTATGGAGTAGAAGCTCGACTTACTTTATGAAAGTGACTGCTTAGAATGACGGGTTATCACCCTTCTTTAGAGAAGTTCGCTCGTTATCAGCTCGTTCACTCTACTAACTACGGTTTCAGATGTGATTGTCCATGATTTCAATGAAATTTAATTTCAAATATTGTATTAATTGTAATTCCGTTTTTGGGAACATGAAATATTAAGAAAATATAATGTACAAATGTAAATTATATGGAAAATCAAATTTGGAAAATAGTGATAGTGGAATTTGGTAGTGGCACGCAATGCAATATCGATTGTGATCGATAAGGTATGCTATAAGTGTAGAAAATTTCAAACTTTTTTTCTTAGTTGCAAGAATTCACCATCTATTAAACGACTTTCGACTGAAACAAGGCGTAACTTGATCATCATCCATTAAAAAAACGTCAAACATTCTGATTGAAATTGAGGTTAGCCGCTCGGTAATGATACGCGATCATTCATTCGTCAGTGGAGACCAGGTGGCAGCCGGTGGTTGCAACGTGCAGGCGTTAAACGCCGGATCGCGAGTCACGCGAATCTAAACCAGCGCGATTAGAGATTTCAATTCGTGGCGTGCGTTCGCGGCGTTCATTAGCCGCGAAATTAGCTCAGCCGCGTAACACTGAACGAGAATGGTGGTGGGGGGCAGGCAGAGAGAAACGGGGATTCGGTTAATTGTACGCGGAGCGTGAGTTAATTTGGAAAACGTGCTCATGACCATCGTTACCCAGGAACGTTCGTCCCCTTGTTCCATCGCTGTGACTTAATCTCACGAACGACCGGACCAAAAAGTTTCCAGACCAGAGTAACGATGCCCATGGTGCAGTCAGAAAAGAATAACGTCACGTACGAGGTATATTAAGCACGCGTTCTTCGCCAGTTTCGCGAGTATATTAATCTCGAGACAGGAGGAATGGGAAACACTTGTAGCTGTCGTGTGACGAGCACGAAACGTGCAATGGGAAATATTTGATGATCGTCTGCCACTGCAACGACGCGACGTGGTAAATATGGTTTCTGTGAAAGATTCTCTCGGGATAGATTGAAGTTCTGTTCCAATGCAAAAATCGAGCTCGAGTGATTTCACGTACGGATAATTTTTGCTTGCTTATAGGAGGAAAGATGTAGTTGATCACAGCCGTTTAATTTAATGCAAAATCTAGAAATCGATGATTATATTAGATTAGGTAATAAATTCACATTTTCTTAGAAGAAGGAAAAGAATTAATTCATTTATTTCTACGAAGAGATTCGAATAGATATATATCTTCACATTCATTAAACAATTTTTATAACACTTTTCGAAATTATGAATGAAAAAGCAACGAACATTTTCTGAAAAGCTGCAGCTATCGGATCGAACAGAAAAAGAAAATCACATTTCATATTCTGCTTTTATTGTCCTCAAACATTACCATAAGTGATTATGGAGGCTCCTTGAGGAACACAACACAGACGAAAGAGGAGAACACTACTTCTTATCGATTCTTCAGAACCTCCCTTATAACATCTCGGAAATAAAGCTAGTATTCACGCGAAAGCACGTTCTTCGGGATATTCTGGCATCAGCTGTTCGGCGTACCAAATTTCCTACGGGAACCAGTCCCTTGTCGACGGGTTCCGATGCTCGACTAAAATTTTTATTACGATGCATCACATCGTGCACAGATTAGCAGTCTCTCACGGCCAGCTGAAAATTAATCCCCGCTGCTTCGCCACGATTTATTCCCGTCATAAAGTTCTTGGAGGGTAAGACCACTTGAGCATACGCCAGAGCAAATCTAGTGGACGCACGGTTGTTCGTGCGTTTCTAGTACGAGGTGTATAAAAATTATGTGTCACGATTATCACAGCGCGATTCTATATGTATGAAAATTAACGGTGTCCCATAATACGCAACAAGTTTAATTATTCTTGAATTTTAAAATGTAGAAGCTTAAGTAATTCGAGTAACGCTACCATATCGTAATTTTTCTACACCCTATACATTTTGCTGTACGCGAAAAACTGCACGTCGCCTTATGTTTGCATGAGGATCAGACCAGCTTGTACGCGTCGCGGTGCCCGCATTTACGCAAAGTCTTATTTACGTGATGCGCGTCTCGGTTCGGCTTGGTGCTACGACAACTGCGTGAAGCGACGCGCGACCCGTGTTTTCTCGCATAACTCTCGCCGCTTAGAGGATGACAAATGGCGGTTGGACGCGATGCGTGCGCCTATAGTGATAAGACAGCACCAAAATTTAAAGGTGGCTCGGGGATAAGCGGGCCTCGAACGCACCCTTTCTTACTCTCTCACCCTCACCGCGCTTATCGCTCGAGAATACCGGCGAAATTTCACGGCCCGTTTGCCCAGACGATATTTATTCGTTTCCTCCTGCTTCCTGTCGCGTTGACCGTTCTCCTCACGACCCAACCGTTCTTCCTCTCTTCTTCTTTTTTCTTTTTTCACTATGACCAACCCCCTCGAAGGATTTGTTCTTCGATAAATCCTAGTGGAATGGCGCGTGCTCGACAACCGTTATTTGTTAGAGTTATATCGCGTGGAGGAAATGTCGTTATCGGCAGTTTGAAACGAAGCTCGATGCCTGGGTAGTATTTTTTTAGGCGAAGGAATATTAGGGTTGGGTCATGCTCTAGTGCGTGCAACACGTGGTAGGATATTGTGTTCTAGAGAATTCATGCAAAGGGTGCAGTGGATGTAGAAATGGCTGTTTATCGTTCTTATGCTGCAAAAGTTATTTGCATACCGTCGTGTTTATTATAATAATTGATTAGGTCCATGTATGTTAAATTTCGTAACGCGACTACAAAAATTTGTACTATAAAAATGAACTATATTTGTAGAATCTGGTTAAAAAGAGAAAACGGTTTATTGGAAAATAAGGGTACGTGAAAATACTTTTCCTAACAACCGTATTCGTTTCCGTTATTGAAAAAATCTTATTGAATAATCCTGAGGCTGGCTATGAATAAATTTTGTCTGACCTAACCTTTCTATTATATGGACTTACTACGATGATCGAACTTAAGAACGTATATCGTATACCGATCGCTTTCACAACCAACAGGTTTCGTCCTCCTTTCCACGAATATCCATGATTGGAAGATAAAATTCAAGGCTATCGGCCTATAATCGAAATTCGAAAGGTCCTTCGTTTTATCGTCAATACTCCGAAGCGATGCGATGTCCCTGTAGCATGGAGAGTAGCATAAACGCAGGATCACTTACCATCCCGACTTATCGTCGACATCACGTTTGACGATATTCACGCATTTCTAGGAAATACGGAGAACGATAAACTCCTGAACACAAAATGGAATCGTAAACGCGCAAAACGAATGTTTCATTTTAGAATTAAGTGATATTCAAAGTTCTTACGTGAAACATATCATTATTTATAATCTTGTCTGTCACGACACAAAAGAGTAATTTTTAGAATTGTCGAAGAAGGCCACTCGAGTTTTTTTCTTATAATAAATAATGTTTAATTACGTAAGGAAATTTATTAACGTCGATAACTTGTGGTCTGTAACTTGCACAATTTCACTGATAATATTGCTTCAACTGTGCAAGGAAAGCCAGTTATTAATATTAAAGTTGAAGGAAGAAGGGTATTTTACGTTTCAATTTCGGTACGTTCCTTATTGTACTCTTTACGAGAACAATTAAGCGCGACGATTTTCGCATGGAAACGTTAAATTTTTACGTGATTCGATGTTCGCCGATTGGAAAAGCGGCAGTAATTTTCACGGATGAATAATATTAGCAGGCAACCGGACAAGGGGAGGAGCGAAGAACGAAGAGGAAAGAAATGGCAGCCGGTGTTCCTTGCCAATAATTCGCAATCTTTAAGAGTCGTTTCGTTGATTGCCTCGATTGAACGAGCTGCGCGTAGCGAGCCAGTGGGCTGACAGTGGAAATTGAATCGTTCAATTACCGTCGAATGTGGCCACCCGGAAAGAGTCGTTTGCTGCGACGTTATACCCTCTTAACGACGTTGAATTCCGTCGAGATTTCGGCGAGCAAGCGAGATTCGCATCAAGTGTGTTTGTACACTGAGCGTTTAAGTTGTCTATCGTTTCTGAATAACACTACATTCAAACGATGAATGTGATTTTTCTTGTTTATTAATATTATATATATTATGTTGTTTTTATATTATTATATATATATTAATGTTGCTTGTTTATTAATATTATTATTCTTTTAATAATATTACTCATTTAGAAAATTTCCAATGGAAAGTGTAAAAAGAGTAAAAAATTGTAAAAAATTCACAAATCATACAAAAATCGACCATAGATGACGTAAACGAAAAATCACAACAGTTTCGATCGAATCGAATTTCGATAGTCGTATTTTGTCGGAAAGGATTCACGAAGGCATTAGGCTAACAAGCTAATTTGATTTGTTGTACTCGGACTGGCTCGTATTCGTCATTGAATAACGTCGAACACGAATTACTTTGACTAGATGTGCTCGTATTCATCGATTTCAGTTGCACGCGGCTCATTGGAAAGCACTTTATATCGCCCACTAGTTTGCGTTTGCTTGCCCGGTGAGTTCCCAGTTCAAACGCTTTCGTAACCTATTCTACGAACACTATAGAATTGCTATGGTATAATGGGAATCGAAAATTTTTTCCTCACCGATCGAGAAACGACACAATCAATATGAAAGTTACCGAGCAACTCGTAATTGATAAATTAGCGTGGGAAAAAAATAATAAAATGAAAGCTTATCGATCAGATTCGTGATACCTTTATTTTGCGATTTAATCGTTACAATAACGAATACGCTTCCTGAAAAGTGATATCGAGCATAATATGAGTTCCATGTAACGTGCAACTGATTTGTCGGTACCACTTGACGTTCATCATTCAATACACATTCAACGAAGTCTGTCCGACATCCGACTGCATGTTGTTAGAGACACTTGTTAGTAACGAGAGTAGAATGCAACATTGTGCGTTGTCGATAGACCGATCCCACACATTTTGTCGGAGAATCTATTTGTAGCCATTCACGTCTGCGTGCTTGGTTAAGATAGATACCGTTTATTTTTGCATCTTTTAACGATGGATTTTTCCAGTGAAAAATTTCCGATGATTGCGAGAAGCTAAACCATCCATTAAATTCACTCTCGTATATCGGCTTTTCAGAAGTGCATATTCAAAACGCGACAGGTTTGGGTTGCACACGATATAATCGAACGCGAGCGAATTCGTCGATTCCCCGGCAGGCTGGCGATAAATCGCGCGGCTCGTGTGAATAAATAAAGTGATACGCCGGACGACGAGGGTAATATTTTCAACGCGACCGATTCAATTTATCGGCGGGCTGTTCTTGAAACGGTCGCCAACGAAAATAATTCCCTTGAACGTGTAGGAAAATATCGCTGCTTTGTGAGTTGGTCATCGAGAACGCAGCGCGTGGAAGCCAGTGTGGCTGCCACTACCGTTGCCGCTACTGACTTCCGGCCTAACGCTAAAATAAATAATCGATCCTGCGATCGCACAGAATTATATGAGGTAATCATTAATGGGGGTGCAATAGCACGTTGCCTCGCAATCACGTACGAGTTTCATTGTTTACGGAGCACAATCGTCCCGCGGCATTAATTAATGCGTCGACGGCATATACACGCGATTAGCATTATTAATGCACGATATCCATGCACACCGACCAATAAACGATTGTCTAGGTCGTAATGCAGGATTCCCGGTTTTGCGCAATATAAACTTTATTGTCGCGTATTATGTCCACCGGGCCGTATACGTTGCACCTTTCCCACTGACCCTGCGCCCATTTCACCCCACCCATCTCACCCTACCGTTGTGTTTCCCCGTTGAAAATTCGCGAATTTATGCGTGTAACGTTCCCGATTATCCTTTCTCTCTTTCTATCGTACCGTTGCAAACGCCCGGCTTCCTTCGAGCGAGCAAACTTCATTAATCGACTCCGCCTTTTGTGCACCCGGGCGTCGTTATTAAACGCGTCCCACTGCATCATAAAGTTCCGGCAACTTGGCGATGCCACCAGGGCCAACCCTTTGATACGTAAATAGGAGAGACATTATTGAACCAGTCTGCGATAAATCGAAGCCGCGTTTTGTCGCGCGGCGCACGAATCG
>NT_176555.1:2446809-2517136 GCF_000188095.3 Bombus impatiens | reverse complement strand
TTTACGCAGCGACCGCCCGTTAATTCGCGTGATTTGCGACGTCAATATTTAATGGGCACCTTCGATTTACGGGAACAGAACGCCCGTGGTGGAATCGCGTCGCCATCATCCACTGCGAATTTTTGTACGAATCGTCCGCTCGATTTACGTGGAAATTTATCGATATCACGGCGAGGTGGATGCAACGGGATCCGGATCGAATAAGCACCGGCCAGATACTTCGGTTATTACTGTTCGTACTGTAACAACAATCTCCTGTTAGTCGTACACACTTATTTATGGGTAGCTGTAGCTCACGGCTATTCTAAAATTCATAGTTTATACGGGACAGTAGCCCTAAGCTATGCTTTCAAGATACAACCCTGAAACGTGGTTGCCCAGTTGCAAGCAAACTCGAGTTTCAGAGGTTCGGTTTTATCATCCCCTCCTCGATCTATCCATTAAGCCTTGCACGAGATATAAATTCGGCGGAGATAGACGTAACAATTTACCAATTTTCGTTTCATTTACCTCCCCCTCTTTGATGTTTCCAATCTCCCAAGCTGATATCTAATTAATATCAGTCTTCTTCTAATCGGCAAGCACCGTCGTTAATTCCTCTCAAGGAAATTAAGAAACTCACCAGGCAGCAATAATCCTCGTCGCTACGTTTCATCTCGCAGCATTCTAAGGATCGGCTATTTTCACAGGAAGGGTGCGCGCGATCATTTTTTTCCCTCCTTCCATCGTAGCGATTCCAATAATCTCATTAATTTCCATTACGGATATTGCAACGACTCGCTGCCACTTCGTCTCCCTAGCACGGTTGGTCCTTTCCATTCGCCCCTTGTCGAATTAATTGTGAAAAGGTATCTCGGTCTTTTGTATTACTCGCGTTTTTCACTCGTCTCTTCATCGTCGTTCCTGTCTTTCTCTCTCTCTCTCTCTCTCTCTCTCTCTCTCTGTCTCTTTCTCCTGCCTTTTATGCAAGCATCTCTGTCGACTCTCTTTTGTACGTAGGTGCCCAGGTTTCTCAGTCCGTCTGTCTGTTTTTTCCGCTTCTGTATCCGCTCGGTGCTCGAGCAAGCGTGCGGATATAACGCGGCTACAATGTTTTTTAATTTAATTAACGCGCCTCCGCTTTCTGCCGTTCCGCGGGGCCGTTGTTTCTCGCTGCGCGGTACGCTGCGAACGATTATTGCATCTCATAAAGGAATTAGCTGCCGTGTCGACACTTTTCTCCACCCTCTCTGTCTTCTTCTATCCCTTCCGTCAGGATACGCCTCCAATTTGCGAGCAAACGACAAGCGCGATAAAAACGGGCCTGGCCGCTTTTACAGGCGTCTGCCACTAGTAGTCGTCGTTCATCGTTGTCCAACATTTTTCATGCGTTCCGTTTTAGACGGCAGTTCGTCTTTTTGGAATGCTTCGAATGCTGGAAACGTACATCCAGGTATTTTAATATCTATTTGCTTAGGGAAGAGAAGAGAAGCGTCATGAAATGGAAGTAACACCAAGTTGACATAGGCAGTTTGAAAAGTTTGCAAATACTTGTGAAGCTCGGGTATGCGTTTGAGAGCGGGCAACGAGAAAGTTACAAAATTCAACGCGCTTCGTAATTTAGAGTTTTGGATGGATTTGTGATGCACGAATGATAAATTTGAAATTCGCGCGTGATGTATTTGCTGAAAAATTTAGCGATTCTGAAGAATCTTTATATTTGATTCAAAATCGGTGATGGATTACTGCACGGGATAGATAAATTTATATTGAATTCGTAGTCTCTCCATTTTTGAAGATATCTTAATTTAGTTTCATTAAAATATATCATTTTATGAAAAAGTTTTTTCCAATGATTGCGTAAAATCGTAATTTCATTATATTTTTTAGATGTAAAACAAACATCAATGAGCTTGATAAAAATAGAGAATTTATGACGTAAAATTTTTGTAGAAAGAGACAAAAATTGTAAAAGCAATTCGATCCGTTTTAATCTGGCCTTTGATCTCTGATAATGTTGCATGAAAGTGCACTTGTCGATGTAACGTTCGAGTAGCGTTTTTGGTGGCTATGTCGGATTCCATGAGAAAATTTCGTACCACTTTCAATTTCCATCGATCAAATTTTTAATTCCCGTTGATTGCAAGAACGGTACTTATGATACGCACGCCCTGCACAGCTGATTAATTTTCGCGTTCTAATTGAACGGTCTGTCAAAATTCAGCTTCTGTTGTACAAATTTGTTCTGAAATTCATTCGGGACACAATGCACTCGATATCAGTCCCGAGATACGGTTCCATTCTGAAAAATGACGCAAACATTTAAATACATGCAACGTTATAAAAGATAAAAAAGAAAAATTTGTTCAAAAAGGTTTGAATTTTAATCACCATCAATTTTTTGTTTTGAAAATATCGTTTCTACGCCAGAACTACATATCGATTAAAATATAAAATTAAGATAGAAAGTATATGCAATAATATACATTTATCTTATCTGTTAATTAATCCTATGTTATCAAAATTGATCACTCTGATTACACGAAAAATTCTGGCGATAAAAAATCTTTGTCTTCAAAATATCTACGAAACACGAACCTAAGCAAACTCATTACGAAGATTATAGAACGCGCATTCGTCAGTGGTCTGATCATTACAGATCAGAAATTGACTGTGGAAATACAAATCGTCGCTCGATCATAATTTCTACGAACGGCCGTGACGATAATTTCTCTGCGCGTGGCACGGACAAAGAATGAAATTTCACGTGCATCGTCCTGGCCCACTTTATTACTCATTCACATGCACGAGAAACGTGGCAGTCACGTGTGCGTGTGTGCGTGCACGAGTTTCGAGCAAAGGGATCCCGGGACGAGAGGGTTGGCCATCAGAGTTACGATAGTCATTTTTAACCCTTTATGCAGGGAGGGTCGAGATTAAAGGGCAGATTTGTCGCACGATTTGCCGCTGGAGTCTCTATCGACGAGGAAGAGGAAGAAAACGACGACATCGGTGCCGTCGTTGTCGTACAGCACCACTTCCAGTTGACTAGCGAACAAATTTCTAGCTTGCCTCTCGCCGTGATCAAATCAGCGGCGCCTGCTGCCGATATCCGAGCTTTCCAACTCGCGCTTCGGCATGAACACCTTTTTCCTGTTACTCGTCTCGAGGAAAGAACGGGAATCGTGAGCATTATGAAATGAAAATCATGGAATATCGTAAAAATGTTGCATTGTAAACAAATATTTACACGTATACGTAATATGAATTAAAATCGTAAAAATTATGTAGGATTATATTTATCAGAGGATGTGTGGAGCATATGTATAATTTACTTACAAAAACGTCGGTTGAATTCTCATTGTCACGATATTAATTCTTGCTTGGTTTGGGTTAAGTAGGTCGCACAGTTTTTCTTTTTTTTTTACCATAATAAATCTCTCGGACGAGCATTTCGGTTCATGTTTATGAGTCACGAGGATCGCAGAGCTCTTTGAGAAGGAGGCAGTTCCATTATTGGACGCGTGATAGGCGAAAAGAAAGTCCCGTAAACCGGAATGGAAACGTAAGAACACGCAGACGATTTTGATTGTATAACAGCGTGGTTCATCTACCTTTGACTTATCGTGTCGACTTCAGCCGGTTTTTGACGTGTGCGAACACAGGAATCGTCGACTTTCCACCAAAGTGAAGAAATAATCCGCGATGCTAATTCATTTGCGCAGCGCTAAAGTGGGAAAACGATTGTGATGCAAACTTCATAAGCATCCGACGGATAGGAGGGGAGGTAACGGCGCGTCGTTAGAAAGGGACTTTCGACTAAAGCGTACTCTCTCGTCGACATCTAACAGTGGAATACGTAAATCTATACTTGGAGTAAGGAAGATCTGGCTGTAAGATGGAGAAATCGAATGAAGAGAGGCATGGAGAAACAGACGAAGGAAGTGAGATATTGAAGAAGAAACTGAGGAAAAAGTGGTGGAAGAGGAGGGAGAAAAGAAAGAAGAAGAAAGGTTTGCTTGGCGAGCAGACAAGAGGCTGGGATTCTTAACGGAAAGACCTTGACTCGAGGAAACGAGCACTCCGCAATTCGATTGGCTCTGAGCGGCATCGTGCATATTAAGTCGGCGTTATTTGAATGTCAAAAGTACCCTGGGACCGGTGATTCCGTCTCCGGCTGGATAGGAACGAGGGAAACGAGAGAGGAAATACGTTAGCAGCGAGGCATCCGTGGGAGTCGATTTCGAGGCGTACAGAATAAGAGAAAGCGGACGAAATGGGTGCGGATGATAGCGAGGGTGGTGGTGGGCATCAGAGAAATTTCTTCGTGCCGATACGCCTGGGTATAATTGAAAATATATTCGCGTCGATCCGTTCTCCTTTTCCCTGCTGTTTCGTCGTTCGACCGTGTGACAAGGCGAAAAGGTGATTTAAAATCGAGGCAGCTAAATGCAAAGAGACGGTTGACGAACGTGATAAATTACTGGCTGCGGAATTTGCCGCCATCCACCTCGATTTTGATCGAATGTTAATTGCTTTCGGTATCGATTCGCCGAATCAATGACGAGAGCGCCATGAGTTTCCTTTTCTCCCCTTTCTTCATCCCTTTTATTTCGCGGTTACCAGTTCGATGTAGTTGTTCGAATATCCTCCGAATATTACGCTCGTTCGTGTTCCATCGTCGATTATTTCGCGTTATTACGAGGTACTTTCGATGAAAAACGCGTTGGTACAGGGGTTGCGGTGAACAACGATCACGGCCACTGTTTTAGTATGTCATCCTGCGGCGTAGCGAACCATCTCGGAAATAGAAATCTCATCTATCGAAGACCACCCGGATACCGCAGGATACTATATCTCCCTTCTCCAGGATTAATTAAGGCACTCTCCGCTGGTACCACAGGTACCACAGGAACTCCTGGCAGGCGAATCAATCGATCAGGTTTACCACCTTACCGCGTTACCTCCGAAGCAATTGACATTCTGGATGCATTTTGTATTTTCAGTCATCCCTAATTAACTCACCACCCGCACCCTCTGCTATGTCGGTTAGCCTGGGGCTTTCCTCGCGAATACGTCTGCTTCTTGCATGGAGTTACGATTTAATAAGCTTCGTAGCGAACAAATAATCAATCAGCACTGATATTGATCAAGAATAAACAAATTAAATTAATATATCATTATAGTACTACAATAGAATCATGCTTCAATTTTTCGAAAGTACGCGAACCAGATATGCAATCAGATTTTCAATGTCGCTTTTAGAAACAGTCAATTGTTTCTACTTGAGAACAAGATAAATCAAATTGTCAGTTTTTCCGACACATACCTATCGACGTATGTTCTATGTCGAAATGGTGTAATTAAGATGCAACAAGATAGGAGGGAGTGAGAAGAGAGTCGGAAAAAAGGGGAACAGGGTGGCATGTAAACAAGCGTAAACGCTCGACGCGACCGTGTTCGTCGCAGTGTAGCTGCGATAAATCTAAATTTACCAGCAACACAACGAAAAACTAAATCCCCTGCAATTTCCGTCCGGACGAGAAGCAAAAACCTCAAGAGCTGAATTCGCGCTGGCGATGTATCATAATAACGTTCTCCGAGCGTGGTGCTCGAGCCGTAGTATAACCACCCTAGACAACCAGCGTGCAATAGCTTGTCGTTTCTTCCTTGTGGAAACTCTTTAACGCTCCAGCGGTATCCAGACATCGAGAAATTTATGAATACACCAGAATATATTCCTCGTTACTATTTTGTGCACATGGACCAAAGCCAATGTCCCTGGCCGCACATTGGAAACAGGTCAGGAGACTATGAATATCGTCTTCGAAACGAGGCGACCTTTAAGATCGCCGCTATATGAATGTTACCTTTCAAAACGTTTACTTCGTCATTCAGGAAAGGTAGATCCTCGCTATTTAGTTTATTTTTCATTATAATCTAGTCCAGGATATCTTATTCGAGAAATTCACAAGGGAAAGTGGTACAAGTTTTAAGCTGTGAGTAAGGTTTAATAGAAAAATCTGTACGTTTCAAATATTAAACACACGTTTTTGCACGTATCCATGACTCATTTTCCCGTAGATCTTTTCTGGAAGCTTTGTTGCTGCTAGGAAAAAGTGCATTTCAAACGCATGCCAATTTTATACTCGACTTTTCACGTGTCAGTTAATCACCTTACTAGTATAACATTTTATCAAACTCAAAACTACCCCGCGATTATCACGAATGCAAATTTCCCAATTCGTCCACTTCTCCAACCTATCAAATCTCGTGCTCGAACTTAGTCGACCTCTACCGCTCAGCCTTTATGGAACAAAAAAAAAAAACATCATGAAGAGATCGATAAATAACTCTTATCGGAGCCTGTGACTTACGAACGAATTACCTAGTCACCCTTCGAAGTTATCTATCCCATACATCATCGACGTTCGCCGAACGCCTGTCGGTCGCGCGTTTCACGTCCTTGCAGCCATTTCCCCATCATCCTGCGCTATTTATCAGGCAAGCTCCTTCGTCGCGACGCGTTCGCCAGGAGTTCGTTAACTTTTTCCTTCGCAGCCGCATCACTTGTCTCCATCCGGGATTCTAGAGGGTGTACGAAAAGGCATTAATAAAAACGTGTCTCGTCCCCGTTCCAACCCTGCCAGGGTTTCACCCTCGTCGGAAATGCCGACGTTCCACCGATACCTCCACCTGTTTCCGCGTCCCCTTTTTCGAATGCACGAGTTTCCTAAAAAAGCTCGAGTCCAAATTACACGAACACCAATAATGAATTGTAAACAGTTTTACGCGACGCTGATTGCAATTTGCCCATCGGGAAAAATGTTGTTATTGTCTTGTTTCGCGCGGATCAGCAATCAGAGGATTGTGCGATGATCGAACCATACACCAGAAAATTACCAGTGTGTTTTCATTTTCAGAAATATTTTTATTAAGATAGTTAAAACAAAACTTAGTAGAATGTTAAAATGGCAGGTGCTAGTTGTTATGCTCAGGATAGCTGTTTAAAAAGTTACATCGGAAGGTGACATGGCGCGGAGTCGCGAGATAAATCATTTAGTTCTCATTTGGTCGGCTAAAGCGGCGCGCAGAAAAAGCGCATCGTGTTCGAATAATTTGATAAAAGTTCGCGTCGGCGCCTCGCGATTGGCGACCGACCGGAGGAACGTTAACGTTAATTATAAATCCCGGCGGGATAACGGTAACGAGAGGAGAGGGAGCGAAGCAGAGTGAGAGAAAAAAAGGCGGAAGTCCGTGGGAATAGTTCCAAATGGGAGCCATTAATTTTACTCATCCGCCTCGCGGCAACTCGCCGCGTAATAACGAACGTGAAACGATATGAGAAAAGTTGAGATACCTGTCTCTCTGTGTGCCACACTTTCTCCACCCTCTAACAGCCCCATCCCTTGAGTGGTTTCTGTAAAATCGAACTAAGTCTCTCGTTTATATCGCAACGTATACAATTGATTTAAGAAAGTTTGTTTCCTGCTGATTACTAAAATTTTCGTTAGTAAAGTTCCTTTATTTCGAGAAAATATTAATGGAAAATGTAGATTCTGTTTGATCAAGAAAAATATTGTATTATATTTAAAATATATATAGAAGAAGCAACAACAAAGACATCGAATATACTTTTTACTCCTCCATTACATAAACAATTTTATGCTATGCATGCGCATATCATTGTAAATATTCTGCTCGGTGTACCGAACTCCGTCGTCGTCCCTCGGGAGCTCGATGAAGGATCTCGTCTTACAATAAAAACTGTCCTAAGAGAACAGTCCCATTTGAACGTATTTATCTGGCTGATACTAAATCCTGTTTATCTAGTCGCCACGAAAACTGTTTAAACATTTTCGAGTATTTAGTCTTTCAAGAGGGAACAGAGTAATTCCACTCTTTTTACACTTTATCAGACAACGTTATCGTTTCTTCGATTTTGCAATTCTGCTTCTAAATGACTCATATATATCCTACAGAAAGTTGAAAGTATATATTTTTTATATTTGATGTCGTAAACGTTGAAAATCTTAAGGATAACGGAACAATCATTTTCTAAATCGTTTGTGCTGAATTCTTTGTCACTTTACGTCGGGGTGTTAAACATTTGCTCTTTATCCTCCGATAAATAGAATAACCAGCCGTATTAGACGTATTAGACGTATTAGAGCCATTATTAGAACAGGGTTCGAAGCTGTCAACGATACATCGACGGGTCGATCCTGGCACAGGTTACCTTTGGAAGGGGTTGCGAAGTTCCAGGCGCAAGTAGTGGTTTTCGACTCTGGACCGTTGCGCCACTTACACGGTCAGTCAATTTGCGTAATGAAGCAGCGAGACCGTGCTCTCGCCGAGGGCCAATTACAGTCGAAGAGGGTCGGCCACTGTACTTAGCTTTACCTAAAACCACGGTGAACCTTCGCAATCGCGAAGAGGCAGTGTCTGACCGAGACCATCGGCGACGTTGTAATTGCGTCACTTGTCGCGAGAATCGAATTCGCCCGTCGACAGATGGTCTCGTCGAGGGGACATCGTTATAACGGGACGTCCATCAAGTAGCGGTCGGGCAAAGAGACGAATGCGAAGATTCTTCGACTCGCTTCTAGAGAGAGAAACTTTTCAAGTACTTCAGACGAGACATCGATTAGTCTAACGCACGTGCACCCATTTTGTTCGCGGCCTTTCTTTACACGCGTCGGCCCCGATAAATCTTGATGGAACACGTTGCGTCGCGCGAAATAGGATTTTATTAACGGTAGTCTTGGTATAATTGAAAATTCGTTTCGGATTAGTTAGTTGTAATTTGTTCGTTTTAAAACTTCATTCGGTAGATGTAGAGTAACGAATCTGCGTAAAAGGCTATGATTACACGGAATGCGTGTTCCGAGGAATACGCTAAGAAAAACCTACCTCTGCATGTATCTTGCCAAACTTCACAAGGAGAAAGAACAATTACCAACTAACAATTGCAGGGAGAGAGCAATCTTGAAACTATTTTTTACTTTTCTACATTCTAAAGCTTCTTACTGCGACGAGCATCGAGTTTCAAGCGGGTCTCTGCATTTTTGCCTTCAAGGGATAGACAAAGAAGCATCTTTTTTTCGCGTTGTCAGGGGACCTTTACGTAATGATGTTGCGACCATCTAAATTCAAGCGGGAGTCGTAGCGTCGGGACAAAAGGGCGAGTGCATCGTTTCCTCAGCTACTTCCATTTCACGTCTGTGTCATCTCGAAGACCATTTCGTTAGAAAAGTAGCGAGCTCACGAACGAATCTACTCTGTTGCTTTTGAAACTCGTTACTCTCTTGATTACAAATTTGCGAATCTGCGGCGGCGATTCATTTAGGTTTCAAAGCAGAAACTATTCGGCAAGGAGCGACGGAGACGCTTTCGAACACGAGCATTGTACGCTTTATCAATGGATTCTAAGATATATTGTCTGGCGCGTGAGCGATGCCGCATTGTGCACCAGGGGGAAGCAGCTATTGAAAATGCACGCCATCCTCGTAGAGAGGACGCTGCCTGGATAAAAGTACGAGACCTGTCAGCTATAAGAACTCGTTGAAATGTATTCCTGGATTGTGACAAATTGTATTTCACGAGGATACTCGTCGTCGCCTAGAATTCGCCTCGCACGAAGAGGGATTGATTACTGTCGAAGACCTGTTATCGTGGATCTCTGCTTGATGCAATGATGCCATAAGGTACGGAAAGTCGTTGTGCATAGTATCATCTGAAATCTAACCATTCCTTCATCTACTGGGACACATAGTAAAAAAGTAACACGACCAAAGAATTTGCCTTCTATCATATTCCACTTTCAAAGGTATTCATATTATTAAAAACAAAGAAGATATTACTTTTCCCTCAACTAATCTATCCTACATTCAGTGAGCGTTATTTTGGAGAAAACAATGTTTTACCGATTTCTTAAGTTTTGAATTTTATCAATTCCTTATTTCTTATTACCAATGTTAAGTATAAGAGTTGCTAGCAATGTAGAGTGAGAATCTTCAAGAAACGTATCTAGGGAGTAATTTTTTCCAGGAGTCGTTGGAAAACTTAACAAACACTGTTAATGAGACAGCGAGATTAGAAACACACGTATTTCTATTGCGAGTGGCGCGCTATCGGTGAGCAAATTTTGCATTCTGTTCAGACGTGGTGAACGTTTTAGTATTCACGGCACGGTACCGCGGAACAGAGACGACGAGGTACGATGAGGAAGCTGGAACAGAAACACGGCTGCGAAAACGGAGCGAGCAAAGCCTCTGACAAACACGACGTTTGCCAAGCAAATACCCGCTCGCCGCGCGAACTTTCCTCCTCGCTAATGCGGAACGATCGACGCGCGAAATTCGAACTCTCCTGCTACTGCTCGCGTTACGTCAGCGAACCGTGCGATTCTTTCTTCGCGAATGAATTCCGCAAACATGTCTGTAAGATGCGGCAGCAAACTCCTGATTTCTTAAATCTCCGTCTATACAAGAGGAAATAAAGTTCTTTTCGATAAAACTTCTACTTTATTTCGAAGATAGTCTATACTTCATTTCTACTAATCTAATACTTCATCTTGAAATGTTTACTCTTCCTGCCGATACGAAACTGTCAGCAATAAGAAAATTAAATTTATTATTACGTTTCAATAAATCAATCTAATACTTGCTTGATATATTTTTCTTTTCTAAAGCCATCAATATTAAAGCCTCTATGAAAGCCACAAAAATTCAATGGCTTGAAACTGAATACGCTAACAAAGTTTGGCTTTTAACTCTGGGACACGCCTGTGTATCGTTAAATAAAATATTAGATTAATTTTTATAACTGTGAAGTGGATATTATTATTATATATACGTGTTGGTTTATTAAAGAGACGAGTGATAAAATTGTAATAGTCAGTGCATATTAAAATCATTTTAAATACAAGTACAAAGATAGTGTATGCTGGTCGTAATCGTCGCTCGCTCAATGTCACTGTTCAACTCTACGCTCGCTATTCGATTGTATGACACGCTATAATGATTCGTCCTAGAGAGCACGTTCGTCTATTTGTAAAAAGTATTGTAAAAAATGTAACTCCGGTTGACGATTACAAATAACGGCGATAATGTTTTATCCGGAGTTCGTTTACCTTTGAACATACCAAACCAAAACAACGTTGTGACTTCAAGGCACAACAATATGAGTCTTTCCCGATTCGAATCTTCCGTCGACTCATGTGCCGCTGCAGCTCAGTGATTTTACAAACAAAAGTATCAAGTAATCCAAAAAACTAAACATCCGGAAATTTCAAAAATAAGGACGCTTGTAGCTAAGGGTTAAGAAAAGAGACGTTCGTAAGACACGTAAGACAACCATCCAATACGTTGATACGTCTCTCCTAGATGGAACGTTTCTAACGATATCGAATGCTCCGTTCGATATTTCAAAGTGACGCTGGACGAAGAAATATTGCGACGGGCTGATTATAATTTATCGCGGAGATGCCGGCTGCAGAAGAAAAATTTATATCCGGGACCAGCTTATCAACTACGTGACACGTCGCATCGAGATCTCGTTAAAGGTGCGGAAACTGGCGCGCGGTCGTTGCTCAAGAAACGATTTGACGGCTGTCTCATGCATAATAAGGGCCTTTTCCATTTCCAGTTAGCTTCGCAAAGGTTTATTTCGCGTCGAACCGACCGATCTGCAAAGTAATATGATATTTTCTGTCTATTGAGCGACAGGGAGACTACCGGTGGTTCCCCGAGGAACGCTGAGAAAATGGAGGCTTCGAGGAATACGGCTAGGAGAAAGGAGAAATAATGTCGCGGACGTGATCTAACAGCCAAGATAGAAAATACTCTCTTTCAATGCCGATTACCGGGATGCTCGCCGATTCTTTTCGTTTCGATTAAATCGATTCTTGGTCTATGAAGAAGAAAGAAAGACCAAGAACCTTCACTTTTATATTCGTACATTCTTTGGGCAATGGGTCGAAACTCCATAGGGTGGGGAGGGGAAGCGAATCTAGGATAAGACTACGTTCTCTTGATGGAATTCTGAACCGACGCGCTATATCGGATCGATCATACATTTGCAAAAATGAGGAATAAAACGCCTTCTTTCGGTACCGAATAACTCGTATCCTATTCTTCGGACGCCAACAATCGTAAATCATTCAGAGAGTACAATACGAAGCTTCGAAGCTTGGATTGGACATGCTTTGAAAGCATTTGACAGAAGGTCGAATCTCTGATTCGTCCCCAGGCGGGACGTCTCGACCTTGCGGTTGTCACCGACCTCGTTAAGGGCCCTTTCGAAAGGGCATCGTTATTGCGTGGCAATACATAGGGGAGAAATAGGAATAGGAAGTAGCGCGGTGGCTCGCGAACGCGCCAGAGAAACGCCGAGACATTCGGGAAAGGGGTTGACGAGAGTGTTCCCCCGATAAGGACGAGCACGAGGACGAGGCGAGGGCCGATGACGTCTGCCGGCTGCCTACTTTCCATTCTTCCCTTGTTGTTCCATTCCACGGAAGATCAGTGGCGGGCTTATTGCCTCATGAATATGTATAGAAGAGATCGCTCTCAGGTCCGTGCGAAGCGGAGATGCTCGGCCGTTGGACGTGCCAGGGTTTGAAGGAGGTTGGGGCCCAAGGGCTAGAACGGACGGGAATGACCGCGAACGAGACACTGAGAAATTAACGAGTCACCGGCCGCCGGAAATTACACGCGGGAATAAACAGAGCATTTGCGGAACAGCTGCAGCCGTGGGAATGGTCATCTTCCGAAATGCAAATTGTCCAAATTTTCGGACGGCAGTTGCCGCGCGCAATGTTAGAGATGTCTCGTTGATTTTCTCGATTCCGGATGGCGATTTGTGTTCGGTCAATTTCGCGTTCTTACGGTTTGGTAAAATATCATATTTCGTTCGTTTAATTAGTTAATACGATATGCAATGGTTCACGAGATACTGCATAAATATTTTGTGTATGTTATACGAAACATTCTGCAGTTCCATTAGGATTGTAACGAAACCTGACTGATATAACTATACTTGTTCTAGTAAGAGTTCTATAACGGTGTAATGTTTTTACGTGAAAATGCATATAAGCACTATTAATAATTTACCATTATATCGAAGTATAGGCCATCGAATTTTAACGAGAATCGTATTACGTAAAATAGGTCCCTAGACGTGCCACGTGTCCCAGTAACTTCGTACCATTACAATTCACAGGTTACGATATATAGTTGGTTTAATAAATTGAGTTCATATACACCATAAATTGTTTTATAGCTCAAGTTGTAAGATTAATTATAATCTAGATAGTTGATGTAATGGTAGTTCTATGGTAGTGTATTATTTTTGCATGAAAATGGTGCTCGATTTAACGAGAATCGTATTATGTAAAATGAATTCGAAGACGTTGCAACGATGTACGTCGGTATCTTCTGCTCCTTCGATTCCATCCTGCATCGCTTGTTCCTTTTTCTCGAACATAGAGCAGCTTGCTCTCGACTTCTGATAAAATGTAACTAATTCATGACACCCTCGAAGATCGCATCGAGACTACTGCCTGCGGCAATCATTATACGTCTGGAAGAAATTTCATGGAATACTTCGTCGATAAAGTATCAGCTCTGAGACATCTCCATTGGAAGAAGCTTTATAGAGTTCATGATATTCCTATGAAATCCTGCAGAAGCAGAAGAAATATACATAAGCACCAACTCTTATTATAATCGTCGTGATAAATTAGAAAATATCGATCAGCGAACCTAATATAAATAATTTCTAACAAATTCGTATCTCTTAGATACGTAAATAAACGCAAATTGTATCTCTTGGAGGTAACTGAACGAACTTCTGTATTGTTCATAACGATGCTCGTACTATCAGACATCGTCACTCTGCGAATAAAAAGATGTCGATAACGTCTGTTATAGTCTACCGCCTTAAAAAGCGAAATTGAACGTCATTGACTAAACGGACTTTTTCCCTCCCGTTCTGCCGTTAGTTCCTTTAAGCTTCCTAGCAAATTTTCAAATAACTTGATAACTCCTAATGCCACTAGAAAATGTCTCGAGAACGGAATTGCAAGGAGCTCCGTGAAACTGTCACGAGAATTCTCGTTTTTGCCCGAAAGAATTTGTCAGGTCTTTCCATCGACATCAATTGCCATTCTCTTTCATAGAGAAGTCATTTCTTTTTAATCTCCATCGTGGGCCTGTCTATCCATTGACCGTTGCATCGACATGAACAATGATGAAAAATGAGAAGAGAAAATGGAAACGGACGTGCGTACGAATTTCAATTTCAAGCGCTGCTCGCAGACGATCTATATTACGTCTTTAATTATTTCGCACGAGAGTACAGACTATAATACTTCAAAAGTGTGCTAGAGAATATTCAAAAATATTCAGTGTCTGCTGACAATTGCATTATAAAAATGAGCTAGTAGAATTTTATTTATGCTTGCTCACTGATAGTACAGCTATTATACGTAAAAGAATATCGGTTCGTACAAAGTTATGAAAACATGAAAATATCAAAAAGAGCAAGGAATATTTCATATATCATTGGAATAAATTTTAGTAGTAAGTTAAAAATCATCTTAATAAATTGCGTTATCGGAAGAGGAATCTGCGCTCGATCTATATTTTATTACTTTGGTCTCTCGAATTCTATCCTGTAAAATAAACCACGTTTTATGATGGCTTCAGCATGCCGGACCAAATTCTAGTAGAATAACACGAGCAAATTCTTAGCCGGCGCGTCTGTTATTTTCGGTGGTAAAACGCTGGCTGGACAGCGAATGAAGAAATTCGTAAATTTCATTCGTTCCCCGGTGAAATTTGCCCGTTGTGAAGCGTGTAATTTATTCCCTCTCGAAAGGATATTTCCGTCTCGTTTAGCGTATGAATCGATACCATTAGGACGAAAGGAAAAAAGGAGGGAAAAGAGTATAGAAAGCGAAAGAAATACAGGAAAGCAGCGACGTCACGCGCAGCTCATTACCGTTCGTATCTGCGCGACAAAGGGCGGAAAATTGTATTATTACGGAAGAATACGTGTGATAATAGTTCACGCTGAGAAATTACCGAGATAGACGTCTGCTGTTTTAGAGAACGTAACGGAAGCCCGAGGGGAAAAGAGAACTTCCTTCGCTTTGCTCGTTAATCGTATCTTCTAACCGGCATGCATGAGGATGACGTGCATCCTGCGCGAACAAAGCGTTTCAGATATTGCTTCCTATTTTTATTTACGCGCATGTAACGCCTCCTAAATGAGATTCCAAGTTTCTCCCTCCAGTCTCTCTTTTTGCATAATTTCAAACAAACAGAAGCCGTATCGCGATCAACGTGAATTCGCCTCCCAATAATACACAGCTTGCAGTTAATCGAGCGCGTTGCCCGGACGGTCGCAATTATTGAAAGTTTAATCGTCGGATCGATCGCGCAGAAACGAGCGAGCGTCGAAAGCAAAAACGAGCAGCAAAGACACGCAGCGAAAACGTTTCGCAATGACCAACGCTCGTTCACGGGGGTTGCCCAAAATTTGTTCGCGCCGCGAATGCGTTTAAATTATTCCTCGTCTGGCAATTAATCCACTGGACGAAAGCAGTTTTCTCTTTGCTACAGCTGAAAAATGTTTGTCGACCGGATTACGCCCGCGAATCGTCGCGGATGCTATTCGTGTGTGTACGTGGCAATTCGCTCGTATCTGATACGATTGTATAGAGAAGAAAAATACAGCAGACGGTGGTGAGCGGTGGTAACAAAACGATGCGGTAATCACGACAACTATGAGAAATGATCGAGTGGCGGAAGCATCTGGCGGTTGGTAAAACCATGGAACACGAGACGGAAACCAGCTTGGGTCATGCTTTCTTGTTGATTTCCTCGTCGTCTACAACGAACTAGAATAATACTGTCGGTTGGTTGGGTCGCGGTATTTGAATTTCTTAGGTACACAAATGGCGGACGCTCAGATTTTGAGGAAAAACAAATCGGTATTATTCCGCTGCAATGTGGGATTTCAATATTAAACACATACATGTACGCAAATGCACTCGCACAATAAATAGGATCTACGTTTCATCGAAATTGATCTATCCCCTCCCTTTCTCTTTTCATATCTCGCCTTCGAGATAAAATGAATTTCTAACGAATGCCAAAGATTCTCGTTGAATATTTTAAGAGCAACCCGGAGGTGAAGGTAGTGGTTGTAATTGAGAAATGATTTCGTTTATAAATATTTATTTTGTGTACGATGTAACAGGATTTTGTCAGGTTTTTTAACGTAAATAATATATTACACCTTTTTCCCTGCCAAGAAGATATTCATACAATACCTCCGTGTAATGAATCTTCCAACGCTCGTCGAGGAAACTTCTAGGAATTTCTGTAAAAGAATTCGTAGGAAAAATATTTCTTAAATTCGCAACGATTCACACCAGAATCGTAAAAGAATATATTATTATAATATATCTGAAAATCCTGAGATCGACAAAATTCTAGTTCGCGTGAAAAATACTATGGGAATGATGGCGGTAAATAGAATGGGGAGGAATCGTATAATCACGGCAACGTTGAGAAATGACCGTGCTACAGGAGCATCTGGTGCTCGGCACCAGGAAACGGCTAAAGCTTCCGCTGGTTTTCTTGTTGATTTCCTCGCGGTGCCGCGCGAACGAGAATAATGTTCCGGGTCCCAGTACTGGACCAGCTGCCGTCTAGATCGATACACGCCGTTGTTATTGCGCTTGGAGAGCTGGTATCCTTTATCCGTAAAGAAACAAGCACGCTGATTTCGAGAACCATACATTCCCGAATTATCGATTCTAGAATAGTAGACGTAATGAATCTTGGCGAGTGTTTGCTAAAAGAGGACGATACGATTGCGATACTCGATACGTAGCGTTACGTATTCGATCCGAATTTTTAATTTTACGTCACGAACAGCAATGCGTGTTCATTCGCATCGATTCTTCGTTCATTCGCTACACATTTCGATTACCGTTTTACGGTTGCCATTATACTTCTTGCTGTTCGTCGACGCGTAAATGCGAGAGCATGTTCTTAGTTGGACATTTTACGGTGCACTGTTAATGCCACCAATGTGAACCTAGTTTACGATACGAACACGAATCACCTTGTTTCCGTGGCTAGATTTTTCCGCGCTTCTTCATCATGCCCCTTTCAATTTTCTCGTTTATGACTGGAGAAATTGAGAATTCTAATAGGAACCGTGGAAATAGAGGTTCTTCCCGAGTAACGACCGGCGTGTTTCAAATTTTCATGCAGAGGAATCACGAAGACTCCATTCCATGTCTCAGGGGGATGATTAAAAACACGAAAACTTGAAAATTCCGTACTTGGCGAAGTTCGAACGTCGCATTTCGTCCCTTCGAATACAGTATACGAACTTCTTTGCCACATCCCTCGTACTTCACGGCCATGGCTTTGGCTTCTCTTGACGCCAACTTCGCGAACAATATTCCCGATCAGACAGCCAGGCTCCTTTACGAGACGAAGAGAAAACGGATCGAAAGCAGATTTCTTTGAGGAACATAGTAAATACATATCTGGAAGTTGTCCGCCGCAATCTCTGGGATTTCAAGGCGACGCCTGATATTCCGGACAGCGTCTCGGTAGAGATATCGCACGCAGAAACAGATGTGACTGTGATACAAGCAGAGATTGCGACAGGTCACGTCGTCCTTCACTTAAAACAAGTAAAGACTGCGGCAAAACCGGCGGATCTGACCACTGGATAAATGGATCTATCTAATCCGAAGTAGCTTTGTTTCGAGCGTTGTTTCAGAGTGTATATGCAGTATATGTATAGACATGTAGTAATCTCACGAATCATACGTGTTTGTGTTTGTGTTTGCGTGCTAAATCATCGAGAGATTGCGATACTACGGGAGAAGCTTGATTTTGAATAGTATCAAAAGTGACATCTTGTTGTGATAATGGGGGTTTAATGGAGATAATAGGATGAGGTTTGTTAGGTTTTTCAAATGTTCAAAAAAACTACAAACATACGTGATCTTCTACAAAAGACGAGATATATCTTCATGCGTGATCGTGATGTATTCGTGTATGAATTAAATTAAACATATGATTCACGTACTTACGTATTGATTTACGTTTCTTTTGTTTCCTAACATATATTGGAATTATACTGTTCGATAAGCATGTATATCTCACAGATAACCTATCATAACCATCCAGACGAATATTCTGTATATAACGTGCCTGAAGTTCTCTGTTTCGAAGCTGTTCATTCGCATAATTTACGAATAAAATGATAAATGGAAAACATAGCTTTATCATCATCTAAACGAATATTTTGTATACAACATGCCTGAAATTCTCTGTTTCGAAGCTGTTCATTCGCATAATTTATGAATAAAATAATAAATGGAAAACACAGCTTAAACTATCTTTTTTAGCAATTAAAGTAAATGTTAATTAAATAACCATAATCATAGTGCACTTTATAGGCGATTTTTGTTGATTATATGATGTTCCCCACTCTTCTCGTTTGTTATCTCAAACATGATTGGTAACAGTCGATTACGTGACTTCCTCGTCGTGACGCACTTGACTTCTATAATTGATACGTTGCACAGTTGCGCAGTTAGTATAACACGTTCCACTCGCCAACAAAGTACTTCGAAAAATTTCGCGCCATTGAAGCGCGCCTGTGATAATAATCTCTCTTATTTGGTAAGTGACGATTAATCTTAATGTCATTGACTCTATCTATTTTTCGATGATAACTAAACTAACCTAGCTAAACCATAAATTTTCTAACAGGCAGAATAAATCCTTGACGACGAATAGTGCTCGAAATTCTTCGAATTTTTGAAATTTTGAGATTGCGTAGAATTTTCGAACTTTAGATCTTTTGGAATATTGTAGAATTTTGTAATTTTGTTGTAAATTTTTTGTAATCTGACACTTTGAAATTTATGGAATATTTTACAATTTTGCAATTTTATGGAAGTTTGGAATTTTGGAGAGATCGTTTGTCTAAATAAGAAAAGCAATTTTCCCCGTGTTTCTCTCAAAACCTAGCGGAACTTGAGGAACGTAAAACGGAAGAATCATGGAACGATGGGCCGGAAAATCGGCGATCGTTACTGGCGCGGCATCCGGCATCGGGCGAGCAATTACGATAGCTCTTCTAGAGAAAGGAGTAAACGTACTCGCGTTGGATGTACAAACTGAAAAATTATCAACTCTCATGGATGGCTGGAATGCAAATTGGGGTAAAATATGCCTAATGCGTTGCAATGTAAGTGACGAGAAGGACCTGAAGTCCGCTTTTGACTACGTTGAAGAATCATGGAACGGCGGCGTCGATATCATGGTAAACAATGCCGGGGTTATCGAGTACACTCGCGTCATTGGTAAGATAATCGCTGACCATAATGAGAGAAAGAATCTACATTACTATTGAATATTCATCAGAAAGGCGTAATTTGCATGCGAGAATTGTTTTTAGAGCTTGCCGTTGATGTTACGTGAAGAGCATTTAAATCGAATCGTCGGTATCAGTATATATGATAATAATCTAATTATTCTCGGTAATAGCGTCTTCTAACCTTGAAAAAATTATTTTTCGAGTGTTCTTTATATGCGTTACCTCACTTGATCGCTTAATTTTCTAAATACCATTGATAATACTCATATTGAAACGTGAGAAAGTAACTTAATACCAGTCGTTTGTTTCGATTTGTTAAAAGAACAGTTTTCACGTCTTATTTAATTTATTTAACTGCAAAATGCGCAAGGTTAAGACTTGAACTTTGAGCTTGACAATATATGTGTATAAAATATCTACATATATCGAATTCCATGGCTACCGGTCTTCAATGTCTTGCACAAATGATTTTATTTTACTGTTATCAGGTTTCCCGGCATTTAGACCGATAATATTACTATTTACTTATCTCATAATAATCACAGCTTAATTCATGTCTTTCAACTTAATAGGTTCTTACCACTTTTGATTATGTCAGGTTCAAATTCTTTTGTTTATTCTTACAATTAACATTGAAATCAGACAATCAGCAAAAATGTACTTACGTGTCGTATTTTTTTCTGCGACTTTCTTATGACATCATCAATGGAAAACACAACGGATACTTATACGCAACTACGGAAAAAAGGACTGTTACCTTAATACTTTGTGTATAGTTGGTCCATAAAGGACGAGGTGGGCCGAGAGTATTACGCTCGAAACCTCGTTCGCCTGCTCGTTGACGCATTTTAAAAAATTCCATAAATTACACTTGCAGAGAGCGACAGAGCGGCATTCGAAAGGCTGTTAAATATTAATGTCCTCGCAACCGCCGTGTGCATCAATCGGGCGGTGCGCTCGATGCGCCAGCGGAACGTCGAAGGGCATATTTTCAATATCAACAGGTATTGTTGCTTCCGAGCCTCGTCTTGTTCGATCGTTCATCCATCCACATGCGAAACCTTTCGCGTGCACGCGACTGTATTTCGTCTGTCTCTTGCGACCACTGTTCATCGTCACCTCCTATTACTGTCGTCGTGATTTGTAATTTACTCGTCAGTTATTTCACACTTTTGGCACGGTATTCTCGAAACTGAAAGCATTTTCGGTATATAAACATATAAATTTATAAATGTACGCATTAATATTTAAGTATTTTAATTAATTATGATGTGGCGCATATATGTCTTTGGCAATGCAAGAGTTAATTATTCAAATGGGAGAAATGTTTGTAAAATATTTTGTGCGTCTATATTTGCCATTTGTTATTATTAGATGTCGAAATTAGCTTACGAAGAAACGTCTAACGTAATCTTTCATCTGCCGCTTTTTGAATCTCATGTATCATTATTAATGATTCATTAATGTCATAATGAGCAACTTCCGCGGAATATACTTCGAGCACGAGCAAGGAACTTTTGTTCGCACGTAAATTGAGGAATTGTATATACCAATCGTCTCATTAATGATCGAGGAGTTTCGAAGCTTTATAGGGAGTCGAATTTCTTGCGTGGAGTGTACTTCGTGAGAGAAAGAGATGCGCGAGGAGAGATTGTGTTGTTTGAGAAAGCACAACGGAAATTTTGCTCGTCCCTTTTTCTACGAATCGAGAAGAAAAAAAATTAAGGGAGGTATAAAAAAGGACAGATAAAAAAAAGAATAAAAGTGGGAAGGGAGAAAGGAAAAAAGAGGATCGACGCTTTTAAGACTGAAACAAACGTTCCGGCTGTTTGCACTCGAAGTCGATTCGAATAAAACGCCGTGCAAATGGGTGGCCACGGGCAGCCTGTTGAAGCAATTTTTTGTTTCGCACGGCAGCGTGCTGGGACACGAAATTCCGAGTGGATTCCTTTCGGAAATCGATGGCTGTAATGGCTGGAACCTGTACCCGACTTGCAAACACGGCAATGTTGCATTAACGCATACGGTGAGACGGGAATTGGCGGCCATTAAAGCACCGATTCGAATCACCGTAAGTTTGGGTGGCTTCCGTCGCTATAAAAGCTTTTATGAGCCTTATAATTTCGACCAGTCTCTGCTTGTTTTCAACGTTACTCGTTTCTATTTGCAGAGTATCAGTCCGGGTATCGTTGAAACGGATATAGCCAGACACACGTCTACAATATCGAAAACATTGAAAAATATTCCAGCTCTTCGACCCGAAGACATCGCCGATGCTGTGATTTACGCGTTAGGTACTCGACCCGAGGTACAAGTAAGTCTGTTACCAACCCTCTGTTTAAGCTACCAAGCTTTCAAGAGTTGATTGCTAGAGGCTATTGAGTGCAAATTCTACCATAGATGTACAATTAACTAATCTGATGGATTATTGAGGTCGTTAAGATAGCGGTCACTCGTGACATATTTGCATTGAGCCAAGTGGCTTCCAGCAGTCAATTCAATTTAGACAAAGAGTGGTACATGGTAGTAGTAGTGTCGTTGATGAAATTGTAGATTACCGAACTCACTATTCAACGCACTGGTGAAGCCTAATGTTCTCATGCGTTTGTAACAGGTTTGTCACAGGTATGTAAACGAACCTTATAATTAGGTCAGATTCTCCCATACACGAAAACTGAAAGAAATATGTAACAGGGGGTGTATCACGTCTAATTAATTACGATATCAGGAGTAATTTATATATATGGACAGCAATAAAATTCAATTTGCTAAATCTCCGATTGCAAGATTCTTTCACGTAGATAAATTTTGAACGTGGCCATTCGCACTGATGTGTGTCACAAGGCCATACAAAACTATTTACGCGTGATCATTTCATCTACAGTCAAATTACGCGATATTGATTACAAACTGCGAATTGACGGTACACAGCCGCTGCATAATTATAGGCTCCGCGGCTCCTTAGGATTCAATGATTGGCGCTATTATTGGGCTGCGTGACCGGACTCGGTATTAATTCGAGATACGCGAGCAACAGTTACTAACTACAAGTCTTGCCCTTGCCCGCGATCGGACTATCTCTAATTAGTTGTAATCGTCGGCGGATAGTGAGAATGAAACGCGCGTTGTGTCGCGCTCGCTCGAGCTTCACGCACACGCGGAACCGTCATTAAATATTCCGTGTACGTGGTCAGAGCATATTTCTTGCACTGATTAATGCGCCAGCCCAATATAATTTACGTAATGCGTTCGCTAATAGACCGCGGCTCGCGATTTCGTTAAATATACGGTGCACTCGAAAATTCGATCGCAATTTATCGCGACGCGGATGACTCCACGTCAAACGTTCGTGCATTAATTGACCGATTCACTGCGAGACCGGTGGAAATTCAATTTTCACAGGGACAACCCGAAAAGTACTTAACCGTTGGTATCTTTTTTCCTTTTTCCTCGTGTGTTTCCTTTTTTTCCACTTTCGTGTTTCGAAAGTTGAGCAAAATGAAAATGCAGCAACATCGTTAAAATTGTAATTTATCGCGTTAATAAACGTTACATCGTAGAAACGCGCGTACTGTGATAATAAATTTAAATGAAATCAACGGGTAACCGTTATCGAATATACATTTGACAGAGGAATAAAAAGGAATTACGAGGGAAAAAAAGGAAGCAAAAGTTTTACGACGGCAAAAGTCGTAACACTCGATGAGCATGTACGTCAACGTACGAGTGTACATTTGCTCGACGCTGGAAGGAGGAGGTTTGCACGCAAACTTCCGACAGCCAAGGCAAAAGCTCACATTGTGCACAGCTTTACTGTCACTCGAGGCATCTCTGTGCACGGGACAGTTAAGGTGTCAAACAACTTCCGACGAGCTTCGAGTAGTTCGGGGCTTCGTGCACAGGATGCTCCCAACTTGCGGGCTCCACTTTTCACGGTTAATAACCTTTCTCTGTTCTGTTTGTCTGACAATCTGTCATAATAAAAATGTAATTTTTGAACAAGTTTTCTTTTATTTACTCGGCGAGCTTTTTTAGGGACACCTGTTTCAAACTTTTTCGTTATACCGCCAACTTTGAAACGTTCTGTACTTGTCATATATTGTCACGAAGCTTCCAGAAGGAATCTATACTTGTACCGATGCCTCGCAAGGATAATGGTTAAGAAACAGACCACTGAATTTTTTAATTCCCTGATATTTCTTTTTCGAGAGGATAGAGAATCGAAGGTTGGGAATCGCGTCGATGAAACGATTCTATGGAATCGTGACTTGATTAAACCACGCTATGCTTTCCACAAGATGCGAAAAAATTTTGATTCGCGGTCGATATGCGGTATGGAATTTTTTCGCGGCCTTCCAAAATTCCTGATAAATTTTTTAGACCTCTCAATTGCTCTTCATTCCTGCTGTATCAAGGATTTCCCAATTACCAGCCGTTGCGCTCTATTATTAAAAAAGAAAATCGATGAACGGACCCTGTTATGAACCCTATTTTTCTGTCTGCATTTTTTAAAATTTCACGACAAAGGAAATGGAAAGGAATAGGACGAAAGTTGCAAGAAGACAACACGCGGAAGAACGATAAAAATGATCGATAAAGTTGTCGTGTCCTGCGGCCGTCGCAGATCCGGCATTTAGGAATTTATATTAAAATATGTAAATTTATCGGTGCGGGCATATTTGAAAACAGATAAATTATGCTGGCCATGTATCGCGTTCCCGTGGTAAAATATATCGACGTCGGGACGCGCACCATGGAGGGCGCCAGCGGAACCGGAGTTCCTCGCATAACGGCACGTTCTGTCGTCCGGCAGAAATACAATTTATGACGATCATTGTGTAACGATCATAAATTATCTTGTTATTTACGAGCGCGTACCGCGCTGATTTTCTCGTCTGTCGTTTTTCTGTTTCTCTCCTGTCCTTTTTCGTGTTACGCGAGATGCATCGACATCCAAAATCAGCCGATTTCGATCGATCGAGTGTGAAGATCGTTATTAAACAATTATTACTTCTGTTGTTCAATCCTGCCTTTTATTACGCAAGTACATTAAATTCTCAAGAAACAAATGTGTTACATTCATAATTTCATTTGTTCTAACAAAATCACGTAAATAACAGTAAATTCTGAGATAAATTAAAAGAATTATGTCCCTATATATCATCACCTTTCTCTGTAATTCAATTTATTTATTTCTGAATGGCAGAATTCGATTTTTATTCGTTCATTGAAAAAGAGAATTGCTCGATATCGTTCGGTGAAAATGTCTTTCTGTGTCATTTCAAATTTCTCAGTTCGGTGTATTCATTCACGAAGAAAACAGACATGGGAGTTTAATTTTTCTTAATACAGTAGCCGGGCACTGTAACGTAGCAACGAGTTTCGTCGATGTCGAGGTAAAAAGGAGCACGTTATCGCGTTACGGCGGATTTGCTTTTCATAAAATAAATGAAAGTGTATGGGGTGGTTAGTTTACAAAACTGGGTAAACGCGACGCTCTCGAGGTAAGTTGGAGACTCTGGTTAGATTCGTATCATCGAATTTATGAGACGACCAGACGTGGGGCTTTTTTTTAGCAAGCGCTGGGTGCCTTTTAATTCTTGATAAATGGTGAAAGCTTTCAAGCTCCGCGTTTCTTATTTACTCGGAAGCACCCTCCGGCTTCTGAAATATCTTCGTGTTTTTGCAAATATCCAGTTGAATATTTTAAATTTTCGAAAAGAGACTCTGTATGAGACTTGGCCTTTGCTTATCCCGATATCTGGCAGACGTTTTAACTCGAAATATCCAACGTAAATAGTTTCTCTTGTTGTCTGTGTTTCTCGTTTTAACGCTCAATATTGTATTACTCGCGATGGAACACTGAGTATACTCTCGCACGCGAGGAGATTCTTTAACTTAACGATAACTGGACTTGTTAGTTAATAACTGGAATATATCCCGTAAACTTTAAATAGTGCGCGTTATCAAACTCTAAACCAGGGCTCTCTAGAAACTTCGCATACTCTTCCTGCACTTTACACTCTAGATACTCGGAAACGACTACTGACGATTTCATTACCAGAAGAATTCTATGTAGTTTACAGTGTTTACAATTTGTTTAATAATAAATAAATTTCGAAGAATATTTAGATCGTAAATATCAGTGCTTCAGCTAATATTTCATTTATCGTCGTTTACTTATTCTAGAAATTATATTCGTCTTCACTCTTGACTTGGAAATATTTTCAAACGTTTCTTCGAAATACGACGAACCGGCGATATGGAGATAAGGGCACGTCGATTTTTCGCGGCAAGTTTGCATCGATAATTGCACCCGACTTCAGAAATCGTAATCGAGAATGCAAACGAAGTTGGCAAACTGAAATTAATTGCTCGTTCGTTCAAATACGACTCGTTCGAATTTATTCTGAGATCGGTTTGGTTTAGATTCTGTATTACCGGGTCGGAAGTTGCTGTGGATTCCGTGAATTCCTCAATTTGCAAGAACCAGCCGCTCGTCCCGAGGACAGACATCCCGATTTAAGTCCCTTAAATGCGTTCGTAACTGTTTCTGACAGGTAACGTTCGCCCTTCCTCTAACTGTTGTTTGACCGCGTTTCACCGTCGTGTTCTCGTATTCGAACAAATCTCGAAGCGGATTCCAAGCAACTCTGTTGAAACTCTCTGGCTAATTAACCAACGCAAGTTTACCGTTTCTTAACTGCTCGGTGTATTGTCAGTTTATAAGCGAATATACACGGTTCGAGGTCAAACTCGCTAAATAAATCGCAAAACTGAAACGCGATCGCATATATTTCTCTCCCTTTCAACTCGATTTGTGTAGTCAATTTTTCTTCTCCTTTATACATATATGTATTTTTTGGGAAAGTTTGCTATGTCATCGATGTTGATATTGGGTATATTTTGTTAACGATCGATATCGGCTCTCCTGTAACACATCGGCCATTACAAACTGACTCTATTTCGTTAGGCAACGCGTTTCGGGGTTCACGGAAGCGAACAGTTTTTGCAACGTAAATCGGTTTCAGGAGTGTTTCAAGGTTGGATAGATAGGCGACTAAGTTGATTTAGAAAAAAAAAATTGATCAATAGATATAAAACAGAAAATACCGACTAACCTCGATGAACTAACTTTGTCTTTCAACAAAAAATCCTATTTGTTTTTTCGCATTATTTACAACGATTCGATGCTATATTTATTTATAAACGAAAAATCATTTATTCGCATTGGATCGGATAGGTCATCCGCTATTATTTGCTATTTACGGTCACGTAGAGACGGTATTTCCTCGTCGCGTTCAGCCCAATTTCTGCCGCGTGTCCCTCTTTGAAAATGTAGCCCGCGCAAAGTGCAGCGCCATAGCAAATTGGATTAGCGTTACGTTACTACTCCACCGTGTCTCTGCTCCTCCCTCGATCCGTTCCTCCCTATCTCTCGTGTACCTCGTTCCACCCTTTCCATGAACCGCATCGACGGAACGAGCCGTTGCATTCGGTGGCTTTGCTGTGGCGCACCGACCTCATTCACCACTCGCACGTCTAAGAATTTCGTGCAGTTGCAAGGATACACCACGCGATTTGCGGCTAGCATTGCCTCTGCCTCATTCATGTGGACACTGTCATGTGGTTAAAATGTGATGAAAGAAGATGAAAGGACGAAGTTAAAGGGAATAGCTCGAGGGTTATTTCAAATTCGTCTACTTTTTGTTCTCTTTCTTTTTTGAAGGTTTACGCGAACGATTGATATGTTACATTGTAATTGAAGCCCTGGAAAAGACTAAATACCATACGAATAACTATTAAGCGACGATAGCGTTTAATTCGTTCTTTTCTTCTGATCTGAGTATAACATTGCGTTTATAATTTATTTTAATTAATAGGATCGAAGTATTAATATCGTATTACTTATCAATTATAACGTTGGTATTGGCACAGCATCATTTATTTACGTTTTCGTGTTGCGAATATTTCATGTGTAATGCATCGCGCTAAACCAACTATCGTTTATCCTGTAGAAGTGTTTCGATACCGTCAGATTATTCGCGTAGATTATGTATGTCGTCGCAAATATTCGGTTGAACCACGAATGATTCTGATTCGCGCGTAAGTTCATCAGATTGGATTTGGTTATGAGCATGGATCGAAAAGACGCGAAGCGAGGGTAACCGATGTTAGAGGCTGCGAAGACGAAGTGTAGGTTCAGTCAGAGCGAACAGATTTACGAAAAGGGTTCAGAAACGGTTGGCTGAAGCCGCAACGATAGGTTCGTTAGCAGAACACTGTCAGTGCAAACATGCACACTTTAGCCAGTGGCATACGTGCGTCAATGCGGTGTCAGATTTGAAGTGGTTCGCGGTGTTAACTCGAACGTGCACGTGATGCGACCGAACGAAACGTGTGCTCTACCTTCCTAACGGCTCGATTCAAGCTCGAAGCTCCTTCTATTGACCTATCAGACTGTGTCTGTGACGAAGTGAACGTTCATGTGTAAACTGTAGTCGCTTCTATAGGAGGAGAATATCCATCTTCGAGATTTTCATCGACGATATTCGTAGCGACAATTTTTTGATTTGACTCTTATCTGTTGAAGTTTATAGTTTGTAATTATAGGGTCTAACTTAATTAAAAATTAACAGCACCCCTTGAAACCAAATTATAGAAGTATTTATAACGTCAGAAGTGCTCGAGGATTTCACGGTGTTAAATATCTGAACACTGCAACTATACGAATAATGTGGTATGTGAAATTAAGAAATTAGTAAAATGTGGAATTAGTCAGTTTGGGTTCCGAGGTGCTCGTATATCGAAATCCTTCGTTCTATTCCGAATAAAAGACCAGAAAGATCTGGAATAAAAATCAAAGCTCAAAGCAACGTTCCAATTTTCATTCGAGGTACTTCCGTATCAGCCATAAAAAATCTTAGGAAACCAGTCTGAAAATTGCCATATACAGATAGCGGATGGTTGCTGGCAGAATGAATAGAAATATGTCGTGAATAAGTTGCCCGCGGCTTACCGATGACTAAACTTAAGAAACATCTTTCCTCTTTCTTTCCTTATTCTCGTTCTTTTTAATCGAGACTGCATGACGCCCTGAAGGTGCGTGTTTCCCATCTTTATGCGGCATACGATACACCCTTAATGCAACACGCGCATGCAGAGGGTAGTATGGTGCAGATGCAGGTGGCCAGACCGCGTATTCCGCTCACCGACCGGCTTAGGTAATACGGTTTAAACCAACCGCGTTATCTTACCGTCCCTGGGATCACCCCCTTTGGATCTTCCACCGACATTTTCCCCCGCTACGTGCAATCCTGCACCCCTTCCTCAAGCTTTAACCTCCAGACGCGAAATTTCCCTTCTTCCCTATACGCTGTTCACCAATTTAATCGCATCTATCCCTCTGTGACTCGCGTATCTATTACAATTTGTTGGTGTAGGAAAAATTGACCAAATTTTTAAAATATTCCATTTGATATCAGCTTTGTTATATTTTTGCATCGAAAGGTAGAAGGTTTTAGAAGATTTTTATCATTTGCTGATTCGAATGGACAGCAGCTCAATCAGAGTTTGATCAGAGCTCGATCAAACATCCGCTGTATGATATTATTCAATCTCAAATATATATGTACTTTTATCGTTTCTTCTTGTTGTTTGCGTATCGTTCATAAAATCCCGGAAATACGTATTTTCAGCAGGATGGGAATGAAAAATGATGGCCAACAGGCCATAATCGTGCGTTAACGAACTCCACAGGGATTGCAGGTGCGCCGAGCGTATCGTTGCTCCGATTTTCTTCTCCATGGTGCGAATGGACGGCAGCTCTGCCTCGAATTCTATCGATAAATTCAACGTGCTACGAGCCACATTGAAAATTCCTTAGGATTTCTCTTGGTTATCTTGGCTGGTACGTTCGAACGATGGAAGAAGTTTGTGGGCTGAGAGGGGCGAGACGGAGGTAAGTCTAACCCGCGAGAAAGATAAGCGTTATTTATCTTGCATTTGCAAGGAAAAACTTCCATGAACGGCTATCCTTCTTTTTGACGAACGGGCGAGAAGGAGCAGCCGGTGAAATCCTTTCCAGGTGCGAACCGTGGCTGTCATTAAAAAGAAACGTTTATCTACCATTTATCAGCTGTCTCGGTAACATTTGCCGTCCCGAAAACCAATTCTTGATCCCCTTCTGCGGAAATTCATCTTAATGACCCTGTTCTCATACTGACGCGAGACGGATTTCAATCTTGGAAATGGCGATTCGTTTGGATGTCAAGTTTCATAGAGTTTTTCTTTATGAATGAAGAGATCCGAAATAGAATGGTATAAATCATTCATTATGGGATTCCGTTATTGCATCAATGCGAATGCATATAACATATAACTTGAAATAAAACATAAATAATTTGCAAATAAAATGACACTGCGAGATGACACAGCTATTGGAGTATATTTAAAAATACATAGTTTTGAAACCTCATTGAAAAAACAACTCCCAAAAAACACACGCACCTTCCAATTAATAAATACTTTAATTTTACACTGAACAAATTTTTATACTACGATCTCTATATACATTGAGCAATAAAATTTACGAAAACCTGGAAATTATTAAAACCGTCGAAACAATTCTATTCGAGCAACCGCAAAACGCTAAAACCAATACGTCCAAACATCAAACTTATGTAAAATGAATCAGTCAGCTCCAACGAACACTCGACCAGTTCTCGTCGCGACGATTACGCGAGGTAATATCCGTCATATGTCGAAGTGGTCGCGGCAGTGGAGGTTTAGTGAAATTCTTAGACGACAGCTATTTGCGAGGATTACTCTTCCATGATTCATGAGCGCCGAACGTGAGAAATGTCCGTCGTTCTTATCCAGCGCGCCGTTTCTCGCGCCTGTGCTTTTTCTTCCGTGCCACCCTCGTGCCCTCCTCGCGCTCGACTTTACCAATCCCTTCTTCACCAACCGTCTGCTCGCGTTATCCTCAATTTACAGCGAGAATCGCGATTCTTGTCGCTTAGCACCGGTCTGGCATTAGTTCACGGAGTCTTTATCCCTTCGTGCAACCAAGCACGTCAATTCAACGGCGGTTCCAGGCTTATTATTTATTTTCCTCCCGTTTACGAACAGCTCTTTTTCGAGCTTCGAGCTGGAGCTCCATGGTTTTATGACCTCGCTGTAATGGGATTATCGGATAATCCGGTAAGCCGTTTGGACGTACCGTCCTTTGGAATATTCCAGCCTTCAGAGACGAGGGTCCATGCGTCTTGTTCCATTCGCATCCTCTCCTTCTCTTCATCCACCACCCCCGTAGCTGCTGCTCTCCTCGTTTTTCGGTGAAACTGTTTGTCCTGTGTACACACGGATTTATGTACATACGCGTGGCTCGATTTAAACAGCCGACGGAGAATTGCGCTGTTTATGGCCAAAAAGATATATAGGATTATCGAGACATTTCGATATGACATGGATCAAATCAACACGAGGTGGTGGTCGAAAATTTACTGAAATTGTTACGTAATTATTTATTAACAGGTAGAGATTGCTCGCAGAATTTAGGTCGAAGTACATAACGATATACAAAAAGTTGAAACGAAACCAAGTTCCACACGCTGCCAATCGGTATACAGTTTAAAACAAGCCGTGTACGAGCGATCGTGAGAGGGGTGGCTTATCGTCAGTGAGTAGCAGTAAATCATCGGTCGGCGAAGTGTGTCGGGGCGCCGATCGCGCGGGAAATCGAGCCGGGATAGAAATCTGCACGCGTAAATAATCGATCTCGATTTCGGGATCGTGGAAACGCTAACAATTGGCCGTGCTGGTTGCGGCGACGTATCACGCATGAGTAACGTTGGCCCGTTCGCCAGTTCGTGCGACTCGTATTTACAAGCAACATAAATAAATGGAAATTGCTAACCGTTGTAATGCTCGGGGACGGTCGCATTCCTCGTTCGATCTGACCGTCGCTTTAATTATACTTCGCCAAACTATATGCCACGAGAGGGAGAGAGTGAGAGAGAGTCGAGGATAGACAAAGCGAACGAAACGCGTTCGTGTGTAAGCGCTGCAGAACGCGAGGCTGGGACGAAACTGTCGACGTATCGGTCGTCGAATCGACGGGAAATACTCGATAAATTGCCCTCGGAAAAGTATTACTTCAAAATAAATGTTACAGGCTAATATCGGCCTGGAACGGGACGCAACGTGGCCCCGGTAAAATTGAAAAGATATTACGGCCGCGCGCTTTTACAGCGACGTTTCAAATTGAAACGTCATGTTTTACTATCGCCAGTCTGCAGCAATAATAAATATTCCGTATGAGCGTTGCGCGAGCTCCCACCCCCTTGTCCAGCTCTTACTTTCTCCCGCGCTCCCGTACACATGCATGCCGCGTGTTCGCCGGATTTTTTTTACGACAAATCCATGAATGTTTAATCGGCTTACCGATCGTGATCGACGAACCTCTCTGCGAACTGTACCTGTGTCGCCTCGACTTCCGTTGGGGTGGATCGGTTTTTTTGTTGTTTATGCCCTGAGGATCATGTTCGATCTGCGTACGTTCGACGCACGACAGCTTTATGGGGTGAGGTGATGTTTTTTATTTAGTTACATAAAATTTTTCATAGGGTGAAGTATATAAAGGAAAATTATGTACCTTTATTCGTAGACTTACGAATAGGAAGAATTCTATAGACAGTATCGACCTTCGATTCTTAATACCCTTGTGGAACTAGCTACGAAAATCCCTTTAAATTTTCTTTTGACAAATATCGCATCGATGTAAAAAGTACTAAACGGATCATGGATATATACTAATAGACGTTATACATCGCGAATTACAAGATCGTAGAACCCATCGGACGAAATGCTACGATCTTGATATCTCCACCTACCAACGTTCTGCTCGACTCGACATCGTAATCACGGTGAAAAATACCGTTTCCCTTTATCGACACCTGGAACGAGCAGCCGTAGTACGGGCGAATATGTCCTCATTACCAGGGCAAACGTTTCGAGACCGGTGACTCCGTCGTTCTCACTTGAGAGAATCGGTTCGCAGGTAGCCGAATGACAACGAAATAACGTAGTTAACGACATCATCTGACAGGCTCCATCGGGTGCACTTAAGAGAGCTACTCTGTGCCGTCGAAATCATTGTTACGGGAAATGCCCGCCCCGTAACGACACGAGTCACAACTTAAATGATATCGTGCAGTCGCGTCAGTCTCTGCATTCAACCATATATGTATATGTTTACGTGTGCTACGCGTGATCTCTCTGTGTGTGAGTGTATGTGTCGTTATCGTCATCATTACGGCCATTATCGCGAAAGCGACGTGGATACACCCCTACGAGCGTTCGACCATCAGGCTTCGTTTCGACGATGAAAATCGCGTTATATCGTACCCTTTATTAGCCAATCGTGCCATCATTCGCATCTAGACGAATTACGTCGCGCGTGATCTATGTGGTTCTATTTTTATGATGAATCAATTCGACCTGGAAAAGTCGGAAATTTGACCTTTGGAACAAATCCACGTATACACTTTAGAGAAGTAGTTACCGTGGCAGATTGGACGAGTTGGTAACGATCGCGGGGTAGAAAAGAGTAAAATTGTGTCAGGTTTTCTGTGTTGCTGAATATCTTCATTGCCAAGTAAGGTTTCTTTAAGTCAAAAGGCGCCTGAAGTTCCGAGCGACGTTTAAAAGTTTGTTGCAAAGTAGATAGCCGCTTTCGTGATGAAAATGTGTCACGATTTTGGTGAATCGAATTATATGCAAACCGTTGCAAATTTTATTTAATCCTCTGCTTATCACTTGACGTTCACGAAAGAACTTTATTTTTTGCATCGCTGTCATTCACGTTTGCTTTTGGCGAATGACGCGTTATCTTGACAAACTCCGTGTCAATATGTTTAACTTCGTAGTCGCGTGTTCGCGTTTCTGTACGTCGTTTCTGTATTTTCGAAATAGTATTCAGTATTATTATATTATATAGTATACTATGTTACATAACAGTATAAGAGTATTAATTAACGTGACAGATATATAAATGTATCTATAAAATCATAGCATTGTTGCGCTGGTAAAATATGCTTTTATTCGCTCAAAGCGTGTTTCAGTGAAAGGGATCAGACATCTATCGAAAGTTATTTAAACGCGTATGTATCAAACGAGACTGTAATATGTTTAATGGCAATACACGTAGAAATATAAAAATACGTCGCGACGAGCCTCAAAGAACGCGTCGTTAATGCGGACGGAACGTTTCTCTGAAACACAAGGCTGTTATGAGACCCTTGATTCACGGTGTCTCGCATTAATCACACGCAGAAGCCGTTTTCCATTCATGCTTGACCCGTGATATGCGTGGCTGCGTCAGGAATGGCTGTCCTTATTATTTCGAAGGTTTTATTCATCGTCGTTTACTGGACTTTGCTTTCGAACCATCGCCTGAATGAAAAAGATTCCGCAATGTGTTGCACAGACGTTGTGTCTTTTTTTATCTTCGTCTTTGTGACTAAAGAAGAAATCGACGCGTCGCGTAAGCTTTTGTAAGGATCGCAAGTGTGTTTGGAGAAAGTCCGTAGATTCAGAAAAACTCCTTTGTAATGTACTTTATTATTCTACTTGCGAGACAGACAAGAATTCTTGTGGAACGTATTCTACTTAAAAGGAAGCTATAGGTATATTCCTCTATCTTCAAAGATGCATACGTCAAATCGACTGAATTATCATAACAAATCTTCATTATAGTATTGTATTTGTGAAACAGCAGAAAAGCGTTGTGCAACGTGTTCTGCTTGAAGGAAAGATTTTCACATATATCTTTTTTCTAAACCTTCTCATCTTCCAATCCTTTTACCATCCAAATGAATTGAGTCACCATAACGAATCTTTGTCATAATATTCTATTCGTGAAATGAGTAAAAATTTCTGTACAGCACAATGTATTTTAAAATAAAAAGAAAATATACTCGGTTCCGTTTTCCAACTTTTCCTATTTCCAAACGTGTACGTCAAATTGGCCGAGTGATCGCAGCGAATAAACCTGTTAACCTGCATAGGAGTAGAGATCGGGCAGAAGCATCTCGCTGTTCTAGACGGAAAATTTTCTAGGAAGCCGGAGAACCGGCCGACGGGACAAAAGCGGTCGGCTTTCCGCGTCGCGAGGTCACAGATAAATTTCCGGCGGTCCGCTGGCAGGGTATTAACGACGACGGGTTAGCCGGGGGTCGTCAGTCGTCGCGACTTGCCACCCGCTTAGGCTCTCAGCGCGTACCGGAAGTTTTGGTATACACGAGCCGTTCACGAGACGACGCGACGGGAGGAGCTTCACAGAAGCTTTCGCGGTTTGCCTGCTGACTCTGTCGCACGTCTTATCCGCACGGCAATCCAAACTTTGCTAAGTCAATAGAGGCGGTCCTCGGGTCGGGATGAGAGGTTTCCTCGTCGTGCTCTTCGATTAGTTTCGTTCCAGAGTCCCGTTGCTCTCCCAGAGTCCGAACTTTCGAGTCGTCACGGTCGAGTGGTTTGTCTTTCTTTGACTTCGTTTCTACCCTTACCCTCTTTTATCTACAGTTTCTTTCGCGTCCCCGTTTCTTCGGGGACGAAATAAGTGCTCGTGGTTTTGCTCGGTCTCCGTGTGGCGAAGCTTCGTGGTTGTTATTAGTTTCTCGAACACACGTGACTCCCTCGTTTCGATTAGGATGGGTGGGCTGACCGGGACGAGGAATTTTTGTTCGGTGTATGACACGCGGGTAAAGAAAGCTTTATTAGCAGTCTTCGTATATGAGATCACAGGAGGAAAACATGAGAAGTAGGAGGATAAGAATCGATAAAAGCATGTAGCGTAACATGAAACGGAAAACGAAGGAATGTATTGTTAGGATAATTAAACGTCCGGATAATTAAACTGTGTAACGCGGTCGAAAGACTTCGAAATAAGAAGATCGTCGCAACGAAACAGGTTCTCTTTGCAGATTCACTTAACCAATAAACGCTCGCAGTTACGATTGAAATGCGGCAATAAAAATTTCACCGATCTAGTGGCTTAATCAGGCGGTGGAAAAAGAAGCGGGGTTTTGACCGAGGGAGATCGTAATTCCCGGACAGCAAATATTAACGAAGGTAAATGAATCGAAAGGAAACGGAGGCGCCAGAGAGATGTACGACCGCCGGGAAGAGAAAAAGGGAATCGGCTCGGCCGATCAATCGAATTATTCTCGTTGGAAAAAGGCGTAATTATATAAGAGTGGTCCGAGGCTAAATCGCCAGAGACAAAGGAACCACCTTTCCGCCGCTTTCTTTTCCTTCCACGGTCGATGATTAAAGGCGTGTATCTGACAGCGAGATGCGCGCGAGGAATAAAGGAATGATGAAGACGTTCGCCTCCCTGAAAGGAAAGCGAACACAGGGAACGTGGTCGAGGATCTTACGGGATTTTGCGTAGTCAACTGTAGGATTAATATCGGAAATGTAATAATGAAAATGAAAGAGAAGAGCACAGAGAGAAGGGAAAGGCAAAAGGGAGAAATAGATAGGGGGTGAAAAAGGGAAGATGCGTGTACCGTCTTTTTCGCGACACCTATCTCGTCGAGGGGTGAGCGTGACGCGAGATAAATGTCTTCCAGTTGTTCGTCTTCTTTCATTCCGACGCTTCTCGCTCATTAACGACTCGTTTCGGTTTAACGACCTCGCCAGGCATCTCCTTCTGATGTACAGTTACCATCATTACGATGTTTGTCTTCCGCACTAACCAATGTCCCCACAACTGAATTCTTAGGGTTCCTTCCGTAGTCGGATTTTGGTTTATGGGATGCCGAGTACTCGGTAATCGAAGAATAACGAGCTAATTAAACTTTACTCCGGGAAGAATCTGTCCATCTCTTTGTCATCGATTTTGCGTTTTTGCAGATTATGAGATTAGCGGACTTTGTATATCAAATACGGTGCAACATGTGTATTATAACTTTTTATAGACACGCAAGTTTCTTGTCAGATCACTGGTTTAACAAGCGAAGCATTGCTGGAATTAACCAGACTCACAGGTCTTCCGATGTCTGATCGAATTGGACGATATCAAGTACAGTGAAGCTCGATGTAGAACAGAAGACGCTACACTCGTGGGAGTTGATACCAGCGTTTCTCAAGTCGCGTTAGTCGATACGAACGATTCCGTATCCGGCGAATCCAATATAGTAGATATCGAGCTTGGAAGGAACTATGTAGGTAGTACAGGACTCGTGGGATCCAATGTGAACAATTTTCTGAATCGCAAGATATGACATGAGATGACTTTGGAATGCTTTAGGCTGATATGGATAGTATAATATTCACGAGTATTATATCCTAGATATACATGAGCCTGGACTCGTACAATCCACTGTTATGAATTCCAAAGTTACTAAGAATTAAAAGTCGATGTGAGTCGTTAAGATCCCAGAAATTTTGAGATCTTTAAGACGTTCATCGAATACCGAATCCTCTTGAATGTTAACGAAAATGATTTTTATTCCTTTATACTATCTTTAGGAGCTCTCATAATGATCGCAGAACTATATATCACAATTCCTGCGCAATATTTTTCTTTTCCTCCTGTATATAAACCTAACAAATTGGTTTCCGATTATTATTCACATCCATCCAACCTACAATCGTTCGATTTTCCATAGGAAGAGATTTGCAATCGCCCGCGGAGACATTGTCGCTTTTGAACGTGCAGTACCATCGAAAGGAAATAAAACACACTCGTTAGTGTGTCAAATCGTTTTTGCAGCGACCTGGTTAGCTGGCTTGGTAGGAGAGTCAGCGTTTAATCGTATATAATTAAGCCGCGTTTCGCGTTCTTTCACGCAACAGGCTGGCCACGCGTATACGACAACATGCAACCTCATTACAATACCAAAAATGGCTCGTATTTGGTATTCGGGCAAATGGCAATCAGGAACGACGGCGAATCAGTGGCCCGATTGAAAAGCGCTTGACGATTTAACCGTTAATTCGTCCAATTCGACGGTAGATTCGGCGGTCCGATATCCATCATTACGGGGTGCATCGATAAAAATTACGTTTAATGGCCGGCACCAGGACGGATTGACATCATTTGCCTCAATTCCGTTAATAGAGGTTCGCACGTCCGTGAATTCGATCGCGTTCGAGTACACTCGGCTTCGTTTCGACAACGAGGCTCCGTTTTGTCGCTCTCTCTCCCTAGCCCTCTATCTTTTTTCATTCTGTTAGTCCCTATGTCGCGTTCAAAAAAGAGAAAACAAGTGGGAAAATTGCTTTCGCCTTGTGACGCTGGCGTTGGAAAAAACATTGACGTGAGATCTGCCCGAGCGATTAAATAGTGTCCATGCAGCGTCCACTTGACGATTGGCTGGACGAAAAGCAGCGAACTTCGTACGTTTAGCGAATCTTAGGTTATTACAACATGCTATATTTGTCCAATTTTCGACAGGAACTTGTTAGGCAAGTCGATCAATTTGTCTTCCGAATCAAAATTACAATAAAGACAAAAGGTATAGCTCGTAAGTTAGCACCTAGATGGGATCGTTGTAAATGACGAAGCAATAATCAAATATTTTTTACAAAGAATCCATCACGTTTCCCTTGCATCTTCCGCACGCTTAAGGACGAGTCAATAAGAAAAATTGGAAAATCGTACGTTGAGGGGGAGGAGCAGAAGCTATGTATAGATTTACATCATAGCTATTCCGCTTCGGTTCGCGTTACACCATGAAGCTTTATGGTCGTTCTGTTACTCCCATAGCTTCGACCGCGACGATTTGTCGATAATGCGAGCGGGGAAATCGCATATTCTACAGGGAATAGCGGATCATTACCCGAATCACAGACGAGGTACAGAATAGACATCACATGCAATGCTTTTTCGTGTTCTATGTTTTGGGGGACGTCTTGACGATAACCCTTTTGTCATTTTCATGTCACATGCGATGTTAGCGATTCAATACGATACTGGTTCGTATCCCGCATACACAACCACTTTTAAAAACCTCAACGATCGTGCGCTATATGATCTTTCGTTCTCCTTAAAAATATGATAAAGCAGTTCTTGCGGGAAGCATGTATCTAGCTAAAGGAGAAACATTATACGAGTAAAATGTTTTTCTACCGGATGAAGGCACACAGGAGTGGGTTCTTGTTTCTAAAATCGTGAAAAAATAATCCAGGTAAAAGGTGCACGGTAGTAAAAGACCCGCTACACCTTCGAAATGTTTTTCTTCCGTATGGTAACATATGGACTCCACTTCAAGCTCACCTTGCATTTTCCATTTCTTGCTTCCTTCAGCACGACATAAACTTCGCGGCTACACCTACCTGCAAAAATACTTCACCATACACAGAGAAACACTTCAGCGACAGCTGTGAGCATTATTGTCAAACACGGGGAAATTTGCTCGTCGCAGAGACGTCCCCCCAAACAAAACGCCTCTTTGAAAGTTCAAAAAATACCTTAATCAAACACCGGTTCGAAAGCCTACCCTAACTTTAGATTCTAGTGGATCTCCCACGGGAAACGGGCACAAAGGAACGTTCAGGCTGAAAAGAGGAGACAACAATGATCGTAGCGTACTCGAAAGTGGCGCTCGTGGATGCTCGCGGAGCGAGTGACCCTAACCGGTCGCCTCCATTCCGTCAGACAATAGCGGAACGTTTGGAATTCGAATTTGTCGCAAATGCTGGTTCCATTGCAGCCGGCGCAGCGTGCAGCGCGCCGCTAATACGACGGCAGTCGCGTTTTTCACGCCGGCTGGCCATTCTGCAAAGGCTCGCGATGTCATGGTCTCGCGATATTCGTTTCGTAAACCGTACGATCCGTAGTCCGACCCGGCGTCACTCTCGTCTCCCCTGTCAGTCGGTGTTTTTTGTCCGTTTTCACGCGAGAACGAATGTATTTTTCGATTCTTCGCGGACCGTGGCACGCGACGAGCTTTGTGCGTGACTTCGTTAAAGCGAAACGATTTTACCGACCGGGAACGACAGTTTCATCCGCGCATTGGTTGATTTTTTCACTAGACCCTGCTACGTTTCGGTGTCGAGTGACTGCTACGGGCAACGTACGTACGTGCGTATTGTAAAACGTGTTTTTTACCGAAGGAAGAGGTAGAGTATTTTGTAGGATCGATGAAACTTTATTTATATTAGAAGGTATTGAGAAATTTCCTTGATACTTGTATAATGAATTAAACAATACAAACAGAAAGGGACGCGCTAGTGAATAAAAGGGAACGGACGTATTCCAACGGAAGATATCTCTTTCTATGATTTAATAGAATAACAGAGAGTCTCCGAAAGATACTTAGAATATCTTGATATTTGCTTTACCACGATCAAACGGATCACTTTCCCGCGCGTTTTACGCAATAATTACTTCACAACGTCGTCCATGAGGGTTTCAGCAGAGGTAGGAGGGTTGAAGCGTGCCGCTGAAAAGAAGGCAGGTCGTTTCTTTGGTGCCACGGCATCGGTGTTTGTAAGGTTGATGCTGAAAGCGAACCACCGTCCGGGAAGCCTCTCCTCTGGGTATTTTTCTTCGGCGTTGAAGACGTTTGCAAAACATGCTGCGCTAGAGGAGGAAAACGAGCACGAAGTGGATAGAACAGCGCGGTCTGATGGGCGAAACGGGATAGAAAAGAAGGCCGAGGAAATAATTTATTCTAGAGTTCGCGTTCGGCTCGGTCGCGAGGCGTTGTCGTAGCCGATCTTAAATGAAAATGATTTCCCAGGGGAAGAAAAACCTGGGAAGGGCTATGTAACGACGCCATCGACGGGAAAACGAGGAGAGAAGGGAGAAAGGCGTCTTAGGCTAACTCTCCGTCCCAGTGCCAAGAAAAAGACAGCGGCATCCACTTCGCTCGTCCTCGAAGATACCAACGGAATATAAATTCCCGCGAATTAATGTTATTCTTCTTGGCTGCGGTCGTCCGTCGTACTGCAGCGCCTGGAACAGGGATTACGGGCCACTTCGGGTTGCTTTCGAATTCGTTTCCTTCGATCGACCGGCCAACCAGTGTTTACGTCTGCGCATACATTTTCCCCTCATTCCGTAGAACCGGTTAACGACGATTCGAGAACGATTCGAAACATCGGCGAGTGCGGATATTTAAATGTCGGTTCACGCTGTCGGTTGGGAATTCCTGGTGTTTCAAATGTAAATAAAGAGGGAGATCGAGAAACTTGCGCGGGGCGACTGTTTGTCTTTGCTAATGCGGTGTAGACGTTCTGTTTTCTAACCTCGCTATTCGGTAGCGTAGATCAATGTTTTCGATGGATAGAACGATCTACAGTCTGAAATCTATAATACGATTTGTGTCATTGCACGATTAATCTCGCCATGTCCTTTGCATCGTTCTTAATTCGATTATTTTTTTGTATCGTTAAAAAACTTTTTCAAGCTTGAAAAAAATATTGTACGAGAGAATCGTTTTCGATCTGTACAATATTTCGTTTCAATTTTATGTCAGAGTTTTCTCTAAAACGAGGATAGTCGAATTCCGTTTTATCGTACTCCGCATTCTCTTTGTTTCTGCCAATTCTTACCTCTATCCTAAACTCTGCTAATCATCGTTAAAAAAGTTCGTACAGTTTTAATTTCAATTTAAAGCAAGACGAGATCCCGGCTGTTTGAGAGGGTGCACTCGCGACCTCTCCGCCGTGGCATCAGAATACGTATTACGGAGGTGTTCACGAGGCCAAGGGACGAAAGTTTCATCGGGGGAGGAGAGGTCGGTTCGTCGAGTTTCGCGACGGCACTCGAGTACCGGAAAGCGTCCTCCAGCGAGGCAGCAGCGCGAAAATTCAGCCTGATTCGTCTCTGCCAGGGCGAAAGGAGCAAGAGGGCGAACGAAGGACGGGGCGCCGCCTCTCGGGGCCTATTTGTAAATCAGTTCCCGGTTGCTGGATCCTGATAAACGTCCTCGTTACGCGAAAACGTGCCGGCGACGCGATTATTTAACATCGCGACGCCTGCGAGCAAGCAACCAACCAACAACCCCCTCCGAAACATTTGTCTCCCAGCCGCTTCCCTCCTCCTGGTCCTCGTTCACCCCGTCGTAGTCGTCGTTGGATGCGACGAATCCGTCGTGTCGCCTGCACTGTACGTGGCCGTATCTAAATTGCAAATATCCCGGCCGCGAGATCCTGATCGAGCAACGGGACAAGCAGCTAGCTTATCTTTGTCTTTTCTACGAAATGCTTATTTTTATTGGCAAACTAGGCGAGAAAAGGTAGAAGAGCAGTGAGTGTCGATGATATTGGGGAATTGGAAATAGGCGAATGTGAAACTGTATCTAACCTATTGAGGGATGAATTTTTACTGTTTTTACGAATTAATTCACTCGTAATTATTCGAACGATACTCTGGGATAACGAACACTGTGATGTTCATTATATTTTTACTTGAATCGAATTGAAAAAATATTACGAGCATTGCGATCTTTGAAATGTTCGTTTGAAGTTAGTCTTAGGATTGTTATAGAAAACTTCGAATAGTAGAGTAATAGTAAATGTCTTATCACAAAGGGTTATCAAAGCGAACAACGAAACGGAGAACAAATTCAATGACAGGGTCCGTGGCCGCGTCACGTACAAACTTTCCATTCGTCGGTGGAGCATAAAATGAGCCGCGAGATTCCGTGCTAATGCTCGTGTAATCCGTTTCGATCGTCGCGCGCTCCTTTTAATGGGAAAACTTTCCCCCCGCGCTCCGCCGGCAGATAACGCGTTCATAATTGAAATCTCGTCCGTTCGCTGGTCTTCCGGCAACGGAACAGCAACGAAAGAAAATGGAAGCAGTTCCCGTTTAATTTTTTAAAGCGTTCATACCGGTTTTTACATTCTTTTAAGCGTCGCGCGCCACCAGACGTGCCTCTTTCGTTGGAAATTGCGCGACAGCCGCGACCAGATACCTACTCGCTAAGTTGTTAAGCGAACTTTTTACACTTTCTTGCTTACGGGTGCTTGTGAGAACAAAAGAGGCGAAAGAACGAAGAAAAATTGAAAAAAAAAGGAGGAAGAAGGAAATAGTCGTAAAAAGTTAGACGATTGAACGTTGGTTGCAGGATTTTATTCGCGCGTGGTCGATAACCCGCCGAATTTAAGTTGCACCCATATTTACCCGTCAACCGGAGAGACGCAGACGCTAAAAGTGCACCGTTCCAGAGCGGGTAGATCGATCGAAAGGGGGAGAACACCAACATTGTCGTCATCGTGGGCCTCGTAATGGAGTGCTGTTGACGCGACGTTGACGACGACATTGAAGGATCGAGGAGAAATTTTCCTCCGTCCAGATCCGAACGACGTTTCTGTCGATCAAGCAATTAGGTTCCGCGACTTCTCCCCGCTCTCGTCCCGTCTCGTTCTACCTCTCGCACTATCTCGATTTCTCTTACAGGAGAAGCTTTTTACCTCGCTGAAAATGCCTTTCTATCGGGTCGATGGAACTTTTATCGATATTTACGTCGGTCGCTTGATAAAATTCGTACCCCTCGCTCCGAGGATCGTCGACTAGCTTCGTTGAAAGTGCTGTGAAATTTTTCAAATAATCAGACTTTTATTTCAAGTATTTAAAATCATTCAAAAACGTTGACATCTAAAGACCATATAATCTTCGACTATTTTAAAACCGGTGCGATACACGAAACACGTAGTAAAGTAACAAATAGTCGTTCGTGGAAATCTCACTACGCAAAGAGTCGTAACTGCGGTGGAAAACATTTGCCCGCCATCGCCCCTATAATTCTTCATTATTCCTGCGTTTTATTTACATTCTGAACGATGATCGAGTCTCGTTCGAAAATTGCCGTTCCGTCGAACATGCAATTGACAGCGGCTTGACAACGACGTTGAAGGATCGAGAATGGGCGTGACGCGATTTTTTGCACAGGGACATTAGTGACTTTGGCATTGTGACAGGGAAGGTTACTCGATTCTGGTCAAGAGTCCGTCCGCTCCCGAAAGGGTTTTCGAGAAAAATTTGATCCAGCCTCCGTCGGATGATAAACGATAGAACTTTACTTGTCCTCTTTTTTTCCACGGAGTCGCGGATGACTCAACGCGTTGCTTACGAATAATCTTTTAGAATCATAAGATCCCCAACGCTACAAATAAGAAAGAAAACTATAAGAAAAATGTTAGAGTTAAAATTAAAATTACAAATTCCGAAGATTCGTGCAGAATTTCGATCGTTGAAGCAAGGCATAATCAGTGCCGGAAGGGTATAAAGGAGAACGACGAAAAGCAAAAGAGATTCACGAGCTTTGCGAGCCCTAGTCGGTAGCTGCAATTATTCGGTTCATTTAGCTCACGGTATGTCGCCTGAGTAATGCCGGTCTTGTGCAGCGGCCGCAACCAGGGATACGCCAGCACCAGGAGAAGGTGTGTCACCCTCGGAAGGCTTCGTAGGGAAATTCCTGAAACGTCGCGGAAGAGTACCTGGCCGGCTCGTAGAGAACACTCGATACCATTTGAAAGCACGTAGGTAAGCATTTATCCGGAATATCCTATTTATCTTGGTGCTGGAACACGCGCCGTCCCTTATTTTGGCAATTCGGTCACGTCTTACCAGTCCAGCGTTTCGACGAAAACCTGCAATTTCGATTTCTTCCCAAAGATTTCCAGGCTTCGACCCCTTCTACTCTTTTATCCTAGTCTTCTTCGTCTGTTTCTTCGTCTCCATCTCCTTTCGTCGCTTTTCTCTCGCCATTTCTTTTACACGTTTTTTCACATAGACGAGCGTGTTTCCTCTGTTGAGAACCTAAAACTCGTATACACTCGTCCAAACGGAATGCAGCTGGCAAATAAAGGCGCAAACTACCGTTTGCGGAGCAACAGCTAAGATACAGACTGTTCCATGTGTGCAAAAATCAATCTAAGCCGACGAGCTTTGTTGCTTTTTATTTCTCCCCGCGTTTGATCGTTCCTTGCATCGCTGACGAAAACAAACGGGAGGTTATCGTAGGAATTTCACGTGTCGCTGGATATCAAAAAGAAGCGCTTTCGTTCCTCTCCAATCTGGGACTCTTTACGGAGGTTGTTGGTCGTTGCAAATTTCGGCAACATCGCTGAAGACAACTCGACGATGTAGAGACTATTTTTCCCTGGTAACCTACGATTCTGTTTTCTTGGCTACAGCGTTTTTATAGTTTTCATGGGAAAAAATGGTGCAAAAAATGGTAATAAACCGCCCGGTATAATTAGAGGAATTTGCTGGCGGCTGGAGGATAAAACGAATTGCAAGACTGGCGAAACGTTTTATGTTTAATAGCATGGCTTCTTCGACGAACGTAAAGTGTTGTTTAACATTTAAACAGAGAAGCAAGTGTCGGTTAAATAAACTTTTTTATATAGCTTGCGCTTCGAGGGTTGAAGTTAATTACAACGAGATTAGCTATTAAGGTTCAATTCGCGAAAATAGATATTCCGAAAATGTACTGCAAAAAGATGTTGCAAGCGCGGAGCAGCAATCCTTAATACCATTATAGTTCAATCACCTTAACTACCAAATTAAATCGACACAAAAATTCGACAGAATTTGAAATCGCTTTCATGCGCGAGGTCGTGAGTATTTCGATCTGCTTGAAACCATGTCACTCATCCTACAGTGTCCGACAGGTACTTGGATGCAACCAATTATCAGTTCAAATAGTTGTGCGAAAACATTTAATTATTGCTATCTTTCCGCTTCGAACGTAAATTTACTTAGAAAAGAGAGACACGAAAATCTGCGAATCTGTCTACGCCGGATATATATTGAACGTTTCGGAAATGCGTGAAACCGGCTTTTAAATAGACTTCAACATCGTGACGATCGTTCCGTGAAATGCACTTTCGAATTTAACGTTCCTATTGTTTCTTCTCTTCTCTCTACCAGCCGGTTTTTTTTTCGTTCCTCGTAGAGAGATCGTCATTCGGTATTGTCGATGTGAATGGCTAAATTGCACAAACAATTAATTCTTGTGGCAAGTAAATACTCGTATCCTCATCGGATGGAACGAAAACGAGCGGAGAGCCGCAATTTCAGAATTTTGCAACTGCCGCGATTAACTGAATAACTCTTGAATTTCGTGTTCGAAACGTAACGTTGCACGATGGTGGTTTCTCACCCTCCAGAACTTCCCGCGCGGCCGAGGAAATTCCACTTAATAACTGCTCCTAATCCAGATGGAGAATCGAGCATTTTACTAATGTTTTCCTTGGTTTTGCCAAAAGTTCTACTTAATGAGTTTCGCTTGTAATATCGGTGGCCGACAATATGTTTCCGAAATGTAATTTTATGTTCAAATTTAATGTCGCGACCACCCACGTTGCTATACCCAAACACTTAATTAACATGAATATATCTCAATTACGATTCATTCTTCTCTTAGTTACCAACAACTTCCTACTAAGTTTCCCAGTCCATTAAGTTAATCTTGCAATGACTTCGCTACCAATATTTAACAATTTACCTTTATCTGCGCGATACCTTTTCGTTACGATCATTTCGTATGAGCGAATCTCAGTCTTCTAACACGAATGTGCTTAGCTGTTGCGGCGTTATTCGATTTCAAGTTGGAAATCATTCGCGTAATCAACGTTCCACAGACAGAGAGAGATTGATATCGAGGCGCTAGTTTGGACGGTCGCGCGCGCGGAGTGCATGACGACGTCATAAGTAAACCACTGCAACGCGCGTGCGCGCGTTGTACACAGTAATTATGTGTTAACTACCCGTTAAGCAGCACTTCGTTCTAATGACGTCATGTACGTCCTGCTAACGACGAGACGGTAATGCGCGGCCTGTGTACAATGCTTGAAAAGCCGAACATTACAAATCTCGTGAATTACCTCGGATTCTGGCGAGTTAACGCTATGCCGATCGATTATTAACTACGAGATTTGTGTATTCAACCGAGCCGGCGACGCGCTCCTTCGGTTTCAGCGATGATCGATCGATGGAATTTTCGAAGAGCGAATGTCGTTCCGTAATTTGAATACCGACGTTATTAATGGCCGCTCCGTTTCATGAATCGCTTATCATTCACAAAGAATTCGGATCTTCGTCGTTGAATCTTTTATTTAAATTTAATTTTGATCTCGTTTCATAGGGAATGAAATTTCTGAAAAATGTCAGTTCGACAAGGTTAATAAGCAACATTTTTGGCTCGGGCGCTCGGATATGGACGGTTAATTAACGTAGCTAATTGGGAATTCGCATATCCCTTTGCCATTAAATTCGCACATATTTGTGCCTGCGTTGCTTTCGGCCTTTAAACTAGATATTCCACTGAAACGCCAGTTGTCCCGCTTAATTTTTTACCTTTGCGCGCCCGCGCGTTTCTGTTTTACACTCGTTCCGTGCTGTAAAAATAATTTTCATCTTGCTAATTTTTTCTTTGCACGTTGCTCCCAACGAACCTGCCAAAATCGCCACCTCTAATGTTCAACGACTGCTTCAGGCTTTTAATGAACTTCCTTTTAAATACGTTTGGCGTATTTTTACTTTTCACCGTTCCTTCAGAAGCAAATTACAGCGTTAACAATGGCGAAAGGAACGCCATTAAGAAGCGAACACACTTTTCGATAAAATTACCTCTTTTAAATATTCATTTATTCTGTGAATTTAAACTGATTCGTTATAATTTTCCCTCTCAGCGTTTCTAACAAAATTACCAACTCCCACTTCTTAACTCTCTCGCAACCCAAACCCAATTTGTAGTCTTCGAAGCAGCTCTCGAACTACAACTTACACCCCTAACTCTAGCAATCTTCATTTTCTATCGAATCCAGCCTCGACACCATGTAGCTAAATATATCATATATATTATATATATGAAACTACCTTTGTTTCTAGAAATCTTTACTTTCCATGAAAACTAGCTTTCATTTTTCCATAAGTCGAAACAGCTATCTTTAACGTTACCCAAAATATGTTTTACAAAATTCACATTTCTCAATGACATCTAAGTAACACTGGATCACAACCGGCGACCATAATCGAACTTCCTGAACACAGTCGATACCTGGAACTCGCAGCATCCCCTGACCACGTAGAACGAACCAGGGGAGGAGCTAGCCACACTCTCAAGCGAACAGGGCCGTACAGCGTTAATTGATCAAATTACAGGGCTAGCATCGAAATTGCAGAGCTGTCCGGCTGGTTTTCGGATCGTTGCAAGCCGAAAGGGGGCCGATCGTGGTAACCCCTTGCCGACACTACCTTCCAGGTTCACCCTTGGCCGACCTACCGCGCTGCATCGCCGAAATCGGGGGAAGGAGGGCCACTTCAATCGGGACGATGTTCCGCGAATCCAGTCGACCGGTCAAGTGTTCATTGCCGGTTCATTCGCGCGAATTCCGCTTTTAATTAATGACTATCCATTGGCTGCCACCCCTCCATAGGTTGATGATTGATCGACCGTATCGCTGATTACCAATGAACACCAAATCCATTTCCGTTTCCTACATTGATACCCTTTGGATACTATTTCTGTCATGTCTTGATCGATATTTGTCGTCAACTTATGGGGTCTTGGGGTTGATGTAAAGATGAGAATAGTTAAAGATCGATTCAATCGCCGACGTTTGGTTTGGTATAGTGAAGTTATAAACGGTAAGATGGAAGGATTATCCTACTTGATGTGACATATGCAAATATATGAGGAATTTTTAGGATGGTTGGAAGTTTGTTCCGCAACAGAGTGAAAAGCCTTTGAAGGAAATAGATTCAGCTTATTCGATGTGTAATCTTCGAATATATAATATCGCAGTGAATTGTTTTAGCGAATTTTCTATTTATATTTCGTTATGAGAAGATCTACAGGGAAATTGAAAACTTCGTAACGCTTTATGAGTATTAATGTTGTTTGAAACACTAGTAACACTGACCACAAAATTCACGAAACAAACTGGATGTATACATCTGAACGTCCGTTTCCAAACCGCTATCATTACCTTTGCATTACACGTCCTGTCGAGATGACACAGCTCCCTGCGAGTGGAAGCTTGATGAAAATGAGAGGTCAGCCCGGGTTAAGCTCGTAATTCATAGAATTATTACCGGTATCACATAACCTGACGTACCTCGAGGCATTCGCGATACTGGATCCTTCGGCGTAGTGGTCAACAACGACGAAAATTTCGCTGTATCCAACTGAGATATTACCGAGCGCATGCTCTGTGTTCGCCGTAACGTCGTTTATTTCCCTCTTTGATGACTTTCTAGTCCTCGCGAGAACACCACCCGCTCTATATGAGAAAGTAAATAGATAGACTTCGTAAAAAATATTACTGAATTTTGTTAGGTATAAATGTTACCTATCGTGTGTATATGTATAATATATTGAAGCGTTTACTGTGTGTTACATCATTCGTTTAAATCAAACGACAAAACAAACGCTCCATTTACCGACATCACACGATCTGCTCCCAATTCCACCACTTTGCCACAATCGCAGAAAATTGCTCCATCGACAGTTCGGAGAAGAAGAGAACGCTGACAATGTAAGAACCAACCACTTGAACGATCAAACCCCATCGTCGGAGTCTTTTGCGCCAGTTCCAAAACGGTGGATCCTCCTCCTCTAGATCCTTCTCGGTCGCTATCTAAATTAAAAATACATGAGATCCAGGGACTTGCCGGTGACTTCCTTTCTACCACAGAATGTCTTAATTACCAACCGGTCTTCGTGGTCGACGGTAGGAGAACGGAAAAAATTACGAAGGAAGGAGATCCTTTTCCAACTTCTCGCCGGGGTTACGGCAGCTTTGAAAAAGCCAGCCACGCGGGCGAATTCTGCGAAGGAGACCGTTCCTCCACCGTGAAAAAGGCGGCTGCCACCGCGCCTGTTCTGCGGAAAAGCTAGCCTCCACCGGATGCAAGGGATGAAGAAGGGTATGGGTAACGGGAGGTGTTAATTAACTACTCGTCTCGCTGCCGTCAGAGACATTCGAGCAAGGGCTCGACTTAACTTCGCACTCTCCACCCTCGTACTGCCCTATCGTTGTTCGAGCAGCCGGCAGATAACGCGTCCGTGATGCACCGCTCAAGAGGACAACGGTGTTTTTAAGGGTGAGCAGCTGGCTCCTCCGGAATAAACTCGTTCAGGCTGTTGTATCGATGTACGGGTAGCACCGGAGTCCTGCTTTTAGATTATAAGTGGACTTACGGACGAAACTCGTTGCTGATTGTGGCTGAAGATGGTAAAGCGTAATGTTTCCTAAACCCAAGTTCATAAGATCGGTTCAGTGGATTGCCATGATTTAGTCATAGATTTTGTAAATGTCGCCAAATATGTAGTACGTCGTACTACATATCTTTACATCATAAAGAAATGCAAATTTTTCAAAATTTCCTCGCAATAGATTCTTTCCTTCTGTATAAAAAGTCTTTCGATCTCGAAGAATTAGTAGAGTTTGCGTGGTCGTTAGCGGAATATTTTTCGAAATTTTTAATCGGGGGCAGGAAAAAAGTCGGTGAAACAATCGGCAGAGGATCGACAGGTAATGGTACAGGAACGACTGAATCGGTGCAACGAATTGGCGCGTCTCTCGTATTTCATCCTCGCCCGGTTAAATCGATCGTGCACCTACGAGCTCGCCGAATAATTCCTGTCGCAAGCAGAATAGGTAAACCTGGAATTTATTACGCGTCCGTTGCACCCGACTCGTGAGAACTCGGGGATCGGTATCAGACACTCTCAGACTCGCACCAATTATCTGCGAATTCAATAGGAAAATGAATATATTTTATCGGTCGGGCGAAAAAGCCTTGTCAAAAATTCCGTCTCGTTCCGTGCCGTGGGTTTTACCGCGCGATTTCAACGCGATCGGTTCTATGATACTGCTTATTGTTCCGTTTCCTGCGTACACGGGTCAGAAGAGAAATTGGGTCAGTCGATTTATTAAAAAGTTCGTTGAAAGCTGGCCTCGTTTTACGAAATTGAACGCTTCGAATTCTCGATGAAAAAGGTAATCTGAATTTTCGATTGCTAAGGCATTATCGAGAACGTTATCCACGTGAGTTATGCCTGGAAACAACGTTTTTCTTCGCGTTGTTTTCCAAACGAAATTTCGACGGTATTCGTGTATGACAGAGCGAGGACGCGATAATTCATACGGGATATAGGGATAACCGGAGTTAAATTATTCATCGAACGAATAAATTTTCGAATCGCAATGCATACGATCGCCGGTTTTGTGAGTCGGTCGGATAACAAAGCTTTGCAAATATTACCGTGTTGCCGTGATACCGTTCGCGGAGAAATTCAACGAAGACCGAATCGTACAGGCGAGCACGTAATCGACGGTATTTGCACCGGGACTTACAGTTTCGTCTCCTTTTGCTAACGAACCATTCCGTAGCTGAGTGGCCCGGCAATCCTCTCCAGAGACGAATAGAGAGAGAGGGAGAGAGAGAGACCTTAGATCCGCGTGGAAACCCGCCACCTCTGTGCCGTGGAAATCCTTTTGTTTCACTTGCTGATTAGCGATCCGTTAGACTCGTCTTACCGCGGATACGTCGTTCGCGTGATCTCGCAAATGGATTCGATAAACGAGGATCTCCCGCGCGTATTTGAGCGTGCGGATCACTTTCGTGGAGAAATTTTCAACGGATGTAACCGACCAATTTCAGTGCGTGAATGGTTCAGCGAGTACTTTTTATTACGGGTTACTGGATTTTTGCGAAGTTTCTTATATCGGCGTAAAATTGATCTGCAAACAGGATAAAGTTTGCATCGATTCCATAGTGGGTCACGACGACCAATAATCTTAAAACTATCATTCGAGCAAAAACGTATGGTGGATCTTCAACATCGTTCCACTACTATCGTTTAATTCTCGCAGCAACAGTCTTTACCTCGTTCGATATTTCCCTGAACAGTTTTTTAACGTAACGGAATTTTTGATCGATAGTGTATAACTATAAAACGATTCTACACGGTATTTTTTACCATTTTTCGACTCAGTCATCAACCATTAAACACATAACCGATTATCTATCTCCCAGAATCCTGGAGATATGCACGAAATTTTTTCCGGTCCTAGTAGACCCATAGAAAAGGAAGGGCGCACAATAAGAGAGATAGCGTAGGGTGATAACAGAAGGTACACAGGAAGGGGTGTCGTTAACGATCCAATACAAAGCCACCGGCAAAGTGAATGTTACCGAGCCCCTTCCATTGGCCTTACCTAGCCGGCAAGCGTGTTGGCTCCCTTCGGGGTCCTTTCGTGAAAGGGGGGGGGCAGGCAGAGGGGGAAGGACACGGGTCCGCCACCCACAATTCCGCTTGCGGGCACTGTAATTTGCTGTATGCATGCATCCAGAGATGGATAGACACGGCCGGGCAGCCGAGCAGGTCCGGGAGATCTATGGATTTATGCAAATGCAGGCAGTTAGAGTCCCGAGCAGCCTCCGCCGTTGAATAATGCGTTGATAAGATAGGAGCCCAGCGCTCATATGCCGCTACCTACCCTACCATCCGCCATTGATTTGTCACCCTTCCGCTCGCCGCCTCTCTCCACTCCGACTCCGAGTCGCTATTTCGACCGAACTTCCCTTACTTCGCGAAGGAACTCCTAACCGTTGCTTAACAACCTCTCTGGCGATACTTACGTTCTTTTAATTGTTGGCAAAAAGTAAAAGGTACGAGCGTAGAGAGGAGATTCGCGTTTGTGGTTTTCCCGTTTTTGCACATTTTCGGGTTGGTTGGAAGTTTTCGTTTGTTAAGTGGAAAACTGCTCTGGTCGTTTTTTCTACGGGGGTTAGTTTTGCATCCGCGAGAGCGAGTTCACGAGCAACGAACGAGATAATGCTTTTGGAAACGTGACCATTTATGTAGTTTGTCATTGACGCTCCGTGTGCGCTATCGAATACTCGGACGTAATCTTTCGCAAAAAATCTCATTGACTATCTCTCTCTCTTTCTCTCTCTTAAGCAGCGACGTTTGTACGAAAAATAAAGATCGCCCTAGAACGATTATGACGGATCTCTAAAGCCGTCCGTTTCCTCCGCTTTTTCCCTGGAAGCAGCGCGTTACAAAAGGCTCCTACGGCGGACGAAGGATTAAACCGGCATTGAACATTGCATTTCCATTACAAATCGGATTCCGCCGGGATGGGGGTGGCTGGGCTGAGATAGGGTCGAAAAACAATAACAACGATAAACAGTCGAACATCGCGCGATCCGCTTTTCCCTTCTCGTTCCATCAGGCTGCACGACGCGATCGGTATCGCGTCACGGACGGCAAACATTGCTATGGGATTACGTTCTCGAGCCCCGTGGATCGAGTCACGCGTTCCTCTACCTCGACCATTGAAGTTACCCAGCCCCTGTGACCTTGAATACTAACTTCCGTGTTGCGAAGTACGATTCGATCTTCGTGCTATACAGAAACTATCGATTCCATTACGCTTGACGATTAAGTTGCGGACAGTGTAAATTTGTATGACTATATTTTGTCGTTATATTTTTATCACGATTATCAATTTCTATTAATTTTACTTTTACCGATCATCATTTTGTTTTATCGTAAACGATGATCTTGAAACATATTACCAATTGAAATTGTTCCATTATTCTCGATGCAAGCAAACATTTGCAGCCGTGAACTTCCCATGACACGTGTTACATGTCGCGGTTCTGGATTAAATTAAGATGTTGAATAGCGGTAAACTACCGGAGTAGAATTGAAACAAGGATGGCACGCGAAGCAAGGTGGTCGATGTTTATTCAGTCGCTTGTTACCTCCCTCGAATATTGCAGCTTTAAAGTGTGCAGTTACGCACCAAGTGTTTATAACCGGGAGAGCCGGCGTGACAGTTCATGATACGAGCGGAACTGGCGGCAATGCGACAGAGGACGTGACGTGTGCTAACATTGACCGTGTCTTCCTTCCAAATGGCCAGGTTTCCTCTGAAAATGGCGTTATCTAGATGCTCGTGCGAGCGTGTTTGTATTCTGTCACTTACCGTATCTCTGGCGGCTGACATTGGGAGCCAGGTTAGATACAATGCGTCCATTAGACGAGTTTTATCTACCTTTAATTCTTATTCTTATAATTTCAACGAAGTGGAGGAGAAGACACTAACGTGTGATTTGTTAATTTATCCACCTTCGAAGTTCGTCACTCAAAAGATTAGATATGAATAACGCATGATAGTGATATAGATTACATAGAATGGATAAAATTAAATCATTGATAATCGGTTTCTGGAGTATTCTATCTACAGTTTCAAATGAATTCTTTCTGAAAAACTTTTCATTTTTCGATTCTCGAGGCCGATATAAAAGTAGATGATTTCGTTATCGTCTCGTTTCGCTTCTTCTGCGCAATTGAGTATATTCGAGATGTCAGTAACGCTTCTCGTATTCGCGCGAACGGGTTCAGATTGTACTTGATCTCGATTAAAATCGCAATGGGAACAAATTGCAAATCGAACGCGGCAATTGCTTCATTACATTGCGCCCTGGTAACGGGCTCCTGATTCATAAATAAAAACGATACCGATCGGCCGACAGCGTTCGCAATCAATTGCCGCGAAAGGGAACGGACAGGTCCACGGTATCGGTCACATAAACCAGTCTTATAACCATTTAATCGTAATTTTACGCGATTCCACTCTCGTTCCATTACATGAGTCGTGTTTGGTCGCAATTACTGCCATTCGTTACCGTTTACTGTAAAAGGAAAATGATTTAGAATAAGTAGAGTAAAGTGAACGTGAATGTCTATCATCGAGATCGATTAAAAATATTATCAGTATATTTCGATAATCGTATTTCGTTATAGTACTACCGAAATTTCAAAAAGTCTCGTACAATTCACATAATACATTCACAAAAATTTTCCGTATAAATTTTCGTGTACTCCATACATTTACAATAATATCGTTAGAGAATTTCGTTGAATTAAATACTCAATATATATTATACACGATAAAGCAAGTGTTATAAAATGGGGAGGAGTGATACAATCGTCGCAAGGGTCGTTGAAGCGAAAGTCAGCAGCGGCCACCGAACGACCCTCGCGTATTTAGCAATAAATCAAACCCGCCTCGTGCCGTGTTAGATAAAAACGCGGTGGATAACGAGCCAGGTTGGCCGTAAACGCGGCGGAAATCGAATGGGAGTTGAAATTTCCGGTGCTCCCCGTACGATTTCAGACGGAGGTCTCGTTTTATTTCTTCCGCGGAATCCGGCAGCCACCTCTCCAGTCGAAGCTAAACGCTCGAAAGCGGTTCGAAACGTGCGTGATATCGCCATCGTGACCGAGCCTCCATTTCCGAAAACCTATAGAGAGGCCCCTTCACCTTGACGATCGCGGCAGGCCGGCAAGAAAAACGAGACGCCACTCGAACCTCGTCGCTATCCAGTATTTGCCACTTAGCCTAACCCCTTTTACCCAACCGACGAACGGTCCTGTTGAAACACTAGACGGCGCCGCTCTTCTTCGTCTGCCACGCCACGATCGACACTTATCAGACCGTACCAAGTGTCACGCATCGATTTTTAATGGATCTTCATGTATCTATGGGGAAAAACTGATGCTCGTATCAAGTCGAACTGTTTTTGTAAGTATCGCATAATTTATGAGGTAATTATATAGCATGTATATACTAGTTTCATGTTAATGGTGTTAAGAAATTCATCTTTGAAGGATTCAATGGAAGAATCGGCTTTGGGTTACACCGAAGAAGTAGGAAAGTCGATCTGCAAAAATTGAAGGTTTTAATCATCATTGTGCTGATTTTAAAATTGTTTGAGGAAGATAGATATCTTCAAATGTTGGTATCAACATGGGAGTAGTATCTCGATTTATATTCATCGAATACTAGATAACAGTTGTTCCACTCCAAAGCCAAATTTTCACCATTAACTATCCATCAAAAAGTCAGTTATACCTAATATAAAACGAACTTTCCCAATCACTCTTTCCTGTACATAACGATGTCAATGGCGTTGCGAGATTTCTCAGGCGTTTCCCTCACGTCGCAACAACGAAGTCACGATTCACGGTGGGAGCTTTTACGAGCTTAGCCAGGAAACCTGGGGGAAACGGCGGGTACGAGAACGTTAAGACGACACCGTGGTCGCATCAACAGAAACGGCTTATTCTTTTCGCCGGCACGACCATAAAGGACGTTCGCTGGGACGAAGTTAGCACGATATAACAGTGCACATGGACGGACACGTAGCGGCAACGTTTATTCCGCTTTACGCTTACACCGTGCCTCCGGGAGATGGCTTATGAACTCCGCGCTACGCGTTTTACTTTTTCTCCTGGAACGAGGGGAAATAACAGTGACTACGTTCGGACAGCCAACCAAAACGGGCTTAATGCAGAGAATTATAAAGTCCTGGAATTTTTCCTTCTTCTCTCGTTTCCTCTGCTTTCCGATTTGCTCTTAGAACTTGCTGAAACGTTAGTGACTAGACTATTGATGTTGCAGAATCGTATGAAATTCGTATGAAATTCGCAGAAAAGAAATATATATAAATACATATAAAATTTCCAAAGTAAAGAACAACGTATTATAACGTTTTTGATTGAACAAGATAAATAAAATTTGAAATTGGATAAAAATGAGGACGAATTCAATATTTCTCTTTATCATCAAGTGGTTTTGATGATTATACGCAGCAAAGATATCGGATAAACCGGTTATCGCGTTATCACGATGTCACGATTGGAGGAACGATGGCTTTCGGAATGAATAGTACAGCGTGGCGGGATTCAACAATTTTTCAAATAATCGTGTACTCGTCGTGTGCCCAATGGTCGTTTCGCGAATACCATCTCCCGTTTATTGCAGCTTGCGAATGCTTTTTAAAGCGGAGTTAGGGCTGCCTTTCGCGTTCACAGCGACGCTGACTTATAGCAGTCAGCCCGTAAAATGCTCGGTCGATGACACGATAAATTTTAAGAAACTATAGAAGCAGCGCAAAGAAGTACAGTCCCGTTACAAAAAAGTAAGTTCAGTGGTTGCATTGTGAGGAAACACAGTTTAAATGAAACGACACGAAATACATTCTTTCGTAATTATCGTGAGCTACAACATTTTACAGATATCGATCATTCCATTTCCGGAAGTAGAATTTATTCTTGAATGTGAAATGTTAGTTTCCATTCATTGATACGGTCAAAGGGAAAGGTTTACAAATTCATAAAGATGATACAAAGACTCTGTTTAATTGCAAAACCTAAAAAATCATGTGTTTCTCGATTGATGTCTAGTTTTCGTTAAATCTAAATCTCCAACGTCTAGCTAATCATTTCGATTCCACCTCTGAAACTTAATTTTGTCCATGCGCTGATATCAGGCAATCCAGTAGAACGAAGAGGATGAGAGGCTTTCGAGTAAACGAGCGTGCGACGTTTATACGTGATATTGCGAGGAAACGTTTTTAACGATGAAGTAAACGACGCGGCGGTAAAAGGTAGGAAGTCAAAGTGAACGCGGAGAGTAGAAAAAGAAACGTTTATTAACGTAAGCGAAGAGAAGATCACGGGAGGGAAACAGGAAGAAATTAATGGCGGATGGGCGGAAGACGCGGTGTGCATCAGCGCGAAGCAAGAGCGAACTAAGTTGTAATTAAAGCCTGCTGCTCGATGGAAACTTCTTTATTTTACTTTTTTAAATGTTTACTGAGAATATTTTAATTCTCCGCCGGCATAATTAGGCGTTCTACGTTCATCTAGCCCATTCCATCCAGTCTGGACGCGGAAAAAAAATGATTCGAAAGCGGCGCGAGCAGACGTAACTTCGCAAAAGCTCATTTAACTGACGTTTAATGACCACGCAGCTGTGCTACAAGAATCTAATGTATAAACAGTAACTTGTAGCGAGTCTATTATGAACTCTTGTAATAAACATTTCGACTTAAACGCTTTCGTACTGCGTCGAATGCCGCGAGAAAAAAAAAAAAAGAAGCAAAGCGGAAGAGAAACGGAGAACTGGCGCCTGTTCTGATTCGAAGACGCTAACGTGATTCGCTTGCTCGTTTTGATCGATCGATGAGATAGCACAACCCCGACAGGAATTCAATCTATTAGACCCGATTGCCGCGAGAACTGTTTACCCTGTCGCCGACTATCGTTCGTAAACTGTATCCCGATCGGTGGTTTCGGTTCATTCGTTTGTCATCATAGTTCAAACGCTCGATAGTATGATTCGTTGTTGAGAAAATGGAGTTGACTTTAAAACGAACTTGATACTGCTATGGAAATATACATTTTTTAAAATACTTTCCCCACTACTTTCTGCTATAAATACATTCTCTGGTTTTATTTTTGCTATTCTGATGTTTAAGGTACGCAACTTGTAGGCAGTCTTACTGACGAGTCCATTAGCACCCTCTTAGTTTGCTACTCACCCTCTCTTCTTTTTCCATTTTTCTTTCTCTTTTTCCCTTCTCTAAAATTACTGTATCACGTGCTCTTGTATACGTGTGCAAACCAAATACATAAATTGTATTAAATAAAAAACGATCAAGATGATATTACGCGATGATAGTACGCGTTATCGCCTTTTACACCAATTCAACACGCGTATCTTCCGCGTCTCTTCGTTCTGTCCCTTTTTTTTCAAAAGATCCAACATCACTCCGAGATTCCGTGATCCATGTCGACTGGCAGACGAAGGGGACTAGAGAAGAAACGATGGAAGGGAAGGACGTCGGTTGCGGCCGATCCAGAAATGCAGGTCGGATAATTTGGCGCGATTGGGCCTCGTAAAGCCAGGACTCGGAGCTCCGATCCAATTAACGGCAGTGGTTTGTTGCCTGGCGTACAGTTGATTGAACTGGTCGAGGACATCTAACTCCCTGAAAGCGCTCTCTTTACGATATATACTTTTGGTATAGCGAACGCCCGGCTGCGCCGCTCTACGTACTTATCCGGCAGACGTCGTAAAGCACTCGAAAAGCACTGGAAAGCTCACGGGGATGAGGTATCTCGCAGTTTCCCCTCACTTTCCTCGCGCTCGCGACCTCCTCTAATTTCTCGCTTCCTCTCACCCTCGACGTGTTCCTCCTTTCTCTACCTTCCCGTTCATTCCTCCTCGTTTCTCCTACCTTTTTCCCTTTCTTCGTTTTTCGTCTATTCTGTTGGCCGGGTTAAAGCCCATCTAGCTGCACGAGAACGTTAATTCTGTCTCGACGATAGGATAGCTTCGATTCGACGACGTCGCTGATTGCGTCTTTTCCACCGACTGACTCGTGTACTCCCCCGAACAATTTTTTACCACATTCTCTACCCTGTTTCTCTTTTTGATTTCACGGTTAAATTCGAGGGCGTTCGTTCAGCGTACGGATTTTTGTTTCGTGTTTTAGAGTCGCGCGGTTGTAGAGTTTAATCGAATTATCAATAATGCAAGAACTTTTGACCACGAGAAGGATATTCGTGTTTCTCGTTTGCAATGAGAGAACTTCATGCTTGATTTGCTCGCAACCCTCGACTTTGTTGGGGGGATCGACCATCCGTTCCGATATGAGTATTTTTGTATGGTTTCTCTTGTCGTCGTTTTCCAGTCCATTGGATCCGCCGAAGTGAGTTAGAACAGGTTAAGTTCATGTAGAAATTTCATCTTGCCTCTCGTTTATCTGGCAAAAAATGTCTTTCGCTCGAGTTCCAAAGGTTGCAGAGTTTCACGGCGCCATTAGCGTTCCTTTCATCGAACTTTCGTATCGTCTTGTTTTGTCTTCGAAAGAGAATCTTGTACGTTTTCTTACAAATAAGCTCAACGATCGATCAAAAAACAGAACATAAAATTACGATTCACGCGTTGCTGAAAAGTCAAGAGTCTCGAAGTCATTCGAGTATTTTACAAAGTCACGATTCGTTCGAAGTCCCGGGCCAGGATACAAGAGAGGACATCGTTGGTGGAGAGAACGTTGGATACCATAGACGCGACAACGATATTGAAAATATCTGGCTGAATTGGAAATCCATATCTAGCCGAGGCGAGATAGAGACGGAGAATGTTTCGTTGGTATTCCCGGTATCACGTATGCCCTCGTGAACACCGGTTGATCTCTTCCTTCCTTCGGAGGAAGAAAGAGAATGAAATAAAAGCCCACGGTCCGATCGAGGGTTACACGCTGCAAAAGAAGGGATATAGAAAATGGATTTTGTCTCTCTTTATCTTCGCCTTGCGTCTAATAACTGACTTCTCCATAATGCATAAGGTAAAAATGCTGAAGTTTCCCCCATTATCGAACAGGACAGTCCCCGCTGGAGGCCTCAGTATCGGCGTGTAGGTGAATATACAGGGTGTTTCCGTAACCATAATACAATCGGCAAAATTCTATGTGAACAACAAGCCGAAAGTGTAGAATCGGATCTCTATTCATTTGAAGCTTCGTTTTCGAGAAAATCGAATGCGTGTACCAAGCTAATTATCGATTAAGCATGTCGATCCCCATTTACTTGAAAACGAAGCATCAATCGAAGAGACGTTATTTTACAATTTTGATTTATTTTCACAGAAGTGGAATATTTTGCTAGTTGTTCACTTGTACGCACCGCTCAAACAGGAATTAGCCAAGTTCATTCGTCCGTAACAAATTTTCCAGCTTGACTTTCCTAAAAACATCGTCTGAAAAACTACGTTCTATATATTTTCCATTTATCCTTCCACGTAGAATCATTCCTTGCTCATCGTTCCATGATTATTGCGACACCCTGTGGCGAGCATTCACATACGCGCAGCATTTCGACCACGTCGCAGCGTCGTTTCACAACGGCCCGCTTATCCTTCTTCTCCATTTTGGATTACACTGTTTCGCGGCAATTTGCATGGAAACGTTCACGACGAGGTTCGCGACGAGGACGAACGTAAGCGCGACACGCTACTTGAACGGAGATTTCCCGTCTGTGTCGTCGCGAGACTGTCCGCCAATGTCGACCACTGAAATTTCACGACTCGACCGGTGGAGGATGTGCACGGGAATGAAATTTCACGATTCAACTGGCGCTCGTCGGCTTGTCTCGAAGGAGGAATAGAAGCGAGTTGGTTGAAACGGTCGTCCGTTCTCCCTTTCGTTAGTGTCGTTCGTTCAGTGGATTCGCAGAGGGATGATGGTCGAAGGGGTGCCCCACTATTCCATCCTCCCTTCCTTCGCCTTCCACGGTATAAACGTTATTCTATGGATGGAAATCTCGCGCGATTGCCGCCGGAATAATCTTCACGGTGGAATATCGTCGCGAGCAAAAATGTCCTGGATATTGGACTGGATGGAACGCTTCGAATCGCCGCCTCGATTTACACAGATCTTATTATTTTGTCAAACAAACGTGCTTTACGAAAAATGGTTAGCTCCACTATTACGTAGATCTGGAGGGTAGAATGTTTTTAAATGGAGACGTTTAGGGGACTTAGGGGGAAATCTTGTTTTCTCGAATGAACTTCTTTTGGTATATGATTTTTTTTATATATCGTATAATAAAAGATGCATAAACAGTGATTCTAATAGATTGTACAATTTCGTACAATTTCATTGTCGTGAATGTAACCGTAATATCGATCGCGCCGCTGGTGACCAATTCCAAAATCGATTTGACTTTCCGTCTGAGAGAAAAGAGAGCCACGATCGGTGCTCTAGAAGTCATTAAATTAAACGTAGGATGTTCTAATTTGTGACCTTTTCTTTCCGACCAGTATCAAGTGCAAATTTTCTTCCTTTTCAGCTTCCGTTCCCAGGCACCTCTGTTTCATTGTTAACTATTCCTATTCGTTTGCTCTTAAAACGGCAGCCTTTCAGAACGTAATGAAGACCCCCCCCCTTTCGCCCCCTTTTGCTCCACTCCGTCAAACGAACGAAACGCTACGCCTTGTCTGCTCGTCTTCGCGCTCGAAATGTTTCTTATTTCATCCTCGCTCTTTATCGAGCCTTCTCTCCCTTTCTCTGGAATCGTGTCTCTCGTCCGTCTACTTTTCATTTCCCTCAGTTTCAAGTACCCTTATCCATCTTTTTTTCTGTCGATCTTACTTCATTCCGCAGTCGTTTCCCTTTCCTCGTCATCGTCTTCGACGTGTCACGAAGCAGACATTAACGAGCTGCATCGAACGCGGTAATCGTGATGTATGTAATTGCATCGGCCGGCAATTGGATAAGCGCCTTATGGCTTATGATAATACGCTTACCGCACGAGAATTCGACGACGCTTATGGCGTACTGCATGCCGTAGAAATTATGTTGCGCCGCATTCACCAAACAGATGGTCACGCGTGACTCTGGACAATGCCATTTAGGGTCCTACAACGTGACCACGAAATAGTTGCGATACGTGGCACGATTCTATTAAATTAGACAATTGAAGATTGCAATTTAGTGAAACGGATTAACTTGACCTTGAATACCCGTGATTTCTCGTCTCTGTTCTGTGTTACTCCGTGATTGTATCTTTCTTCGTTCTCTTTATTTAGTAGAAGAAGAAGTGTTCAATTAGGAAACAAAATAAAATAGGCTGATTAGCCTTATCGTTTGATTAAATGACATTATTTTTAAAGTAACATTTGTACCGTTATCAAGTTTGTTAATGTTAAGCAAGGATATTTAGTAACTCTTCCGGAACTTGTATCTTGTAAAATTGAATATTAATTCAATCGTGCAAAAAGAGTCGGGAATCGGAACGTCTCTTGCATTTATTTCGATTCCTTACACTATGTTCACCTATGGATTTAATAATTTTAAACGAACTATACACACAACAAATGACATACTATGGCAGCTATAACTCACGAAACGCTTCGCGCTCGAGCAACTTTTACCGCAGCAAAACGGTCTCATGATCGGAAAAACGTTAAGCAACGCGTTAACGCGTCCCTAATACGAAATCGATGCGTCGTGGAACGATCGTCCAAATAAAGGGAACGGCTAAAACGTTCCCGAGCAAGTTTGTTGGCAGCGTTACACCACTCGTTGCGGCCATAACTGCTGATCGATTCTTAAGAACGTAAATTTTCTGGAAATGTCCGGCGCTTTCATAAACGTGCCCTGCCACGAACCAACAATTAATTTCGCGGGACTAGTTGTCGGCAAGTTCGCAAAATTCGAGTTGCCAGCACACGGGTACTCGACGTTTGTCACCCTTAGTTTGTCACGCGACAATCGCTTCTAGTTCAAGTCTTTACTTGCTCGAAGAATGACCAGGGTTCACGTTTCCGCTCCGCGATTAAAATTGTATTTTCAAGGAAGTTTTCTGTTATATTTACGTTTACGTTTGCTATGCTGTCTTTTTTTAACCGTCTTATCTACCATTCTGAAATTGAACAAATTTTCTCGTTTTCATTGTCCCGTCTATGTTCTTCTCTGTTCATCTTAAAATATTTAGTCGTTGCTTCGTAATTGTGTAATATAACTTAACTTAAAAAATAGAAAACGCAGGGAACCTCAAACATTTCAACACGTTTTGAAAAATACAAAAATGATAAATGATGGAAGTAGTATGTGAATGCAATAACAATAGCTTGTACGGAATAAATATTTTTATGTTTATATACGTGACTCACTAATACATATTCTTTCATTATTAGTTTCTACTAATAGATTTCAATATCACGTTGTGATATTCCAAGTTCGTTTCTTCCTGGTATTTCCTCTCTCAGAATGGAGAACAACGGTGACTATTTACATAACAATGCCATCACGATAGCTTCATGATACTTCTATAATAGATCTCTTGTACGAATATGAAATGCATATGACCCTTTCTAATTTCACTCCAAAGAACAGTCTCTAATTTCATTGGTGAAAGCAGCGTCGCAGCCGTACGATCTGCATAATAAATTACCAAACAACCTAATGACACGCTCGATTCACGATATCTCCGATTAATCGTATGTGCGAATAGCACGCCATTAAAATGATATCATTCTCGACAATTTTCGCGGCACCTAATCGGCCGCGTTTCTCGCGATCCAATCATCGTTGAAACATATCGAATACCGTTTTACGCGATACGTGACTACTTTCGCAGCTAAAATCGATCATTCGAGAACGTAATTAGAGAAAGTGTGCATTTCGAGCTGCCATGTTCTCGCAACGACTTACTTCGACGTTTAAGGAGACATCGCGTCGGCTTTTCGCAACGGGCCATCTTTATGTGCTTCGAATGCAATCCACAAGAAGCACGTGTTCGAGTTCGACGCGAGACAAGGAGAGTGTGTTGCAAGCACGTCTTGCAATTTGCGTCACCGCGTCGAACGTTTCGTCAACGAGAAATTACGTAGTTCGCAACTCGTGGTTCCTGTGTAAGAATTCGTCGTAGGAATAATTTGTCCTTTTCAGCAGGAGAATATAACGGAAACGCAATGAAAAATGTCAAAGTATACCGGACGGATGAACGGTTTTCCTGAATAATGTAAAGCAAGTCTGTGTACTTTTCTGTTCGTTTTTCTTGTATGCCTTCCTTGTCTTTTTTCCTTCGTTTTAACCCACGAAGGAATTGAATAAATGATGAGGTCGAAAGGTGTTGAAAAGTCGACGATTTTCTTGGTACATTATCTTCGCTGCTTGGTCGAATCAATGTTAAACGAAGTATTTCTCACGGGAGCAGGGCAAATTACATATTTATGAGAAGTATCGAGAGCAGTTTCACGAGGCGCGGGGATCTCGATCGCCGTAATTCGCGCAATTTTAAAACAATTTGCCTGTAAGTATATTATTCGAAGATTAATAATTAACTGCTTGACGATTTGCTTAATTCGCGATAAAGAATATTTGAAGAGTTTCTTAGATGTTTCAACTTGAAATCAGTAGCGTGTTTAAAACATAGAGTCAAATTAAATTATTATTCCCTCGTCCCTTAGTTCCATCAAGTAGACTTTCTTTCTTGATTGTCTCGCAGCCAAATATTTCCTCCTGGATCTTGCGATTTTTCCGTGTCTCGCGCACAGCCGGGAACATAAACGAGCGGCAGTCTTGATTCGTTTGCAAATTTTATTCGAACACATTATTTCTGCTTTCCACTCCACTTTCGCCGTCGACTCTTTCCATCCGACTTATTCCTCTCCTTTTTATGATATTCTTATTATACATGTAAAGCGCGGAACAATGGCAGGGTTATGCAAACGAAACCATCTAGTGAAGCTGGATTAGAATCGAGCCGATTTCAAATAGTTTGGCAAAGGTTATTTAATTGAAACGAATGCAAATCGACGTGAATATCGTGAAAATCGAGATGCCGCGTAAGTATCGTTCCCAAGTTTCTAGTAGCCGTATTCGTACCTCCAGAGCCCGTTTCGGTTCTAATCCCGATTATCACGAAGCTTATTGAGTTCCCGCTTCAAATGCAAATAAGAGCGAATATTGGCTCCTTTAAGGTATTGTCGTTTACAAATTCAGTCTCGTATTGATATTTATTTGATATTTACTCGTATTGTCGTATCAAAATTCTATTGTTTAATCAACAAAATGTACTTATCAATCCTATCATGTTTCCCCTCTATAATATTTAATAGCGGAATTGTTAAACCTGTAGAGGTGCTTTTCTAAAAATTGTTAAAGGTTTTGATATAACAATTGATGGCAATTTTTGCACAAAGCTATGGCTGAAATAACAATTATTCTATCTCAGCAATAAAAAAATATTTAGGAAAAATTTCGCGTGTAGTATCCAGCAAATCAATTGCGACTTTAACAGGGATCAAACAGTTCACAGAAACACATGTAACATCGCGAACAAATTGCCTTACTTGTTAAACCCGTACTTTCCCAACAAATGCGTTGCACAAAATCGCCCGCACAATTATTCCAAAATTCCCCAACGTTCATCCGAAACTTTCCAACACAACGCAACAATTTTCAACACGCTCCCACCCTTAGCTGCAAAATTTTGAATCCCGGTTTACGACTAGCTCGAGTTCGTTGACGAGTTTCTCTGAAATTCCACATCTCTCCGCTCAATTTCCACAGTGTTCGGCTGCCCGTTCCTTCGTGGGGAGATCTGTGAAAATAATTTACCGAACGCGACGGGGCAATAAATAACGAGCTATATAGTCCTCGAAAAAGCCACCGAGAGGCCGAGGCTCGTTTTTCTCTCCGCGCGTCAGGCCACGCTAAAATCCCTCGACAAGAAGGGTCCTCGAACTCGACGGAAATGCGTTTCTTCGACGAGGCCACGTCGCCTCCGGTTCACCGCGACGAGGACGCGTCGGTCTACAACGCGAAAGTCATCGTGATTCCCTCGCGTTCCCGATTTTAACCAGTCTTCCCATATTGTCGTTACCGCGTCATGAGCCTCGACGTCCTCCACCCCTCGGTCGGGCTGCATCTCACGTCACCCAGTTGCTTTTTCCCGCGTGTCGGAGGTAAGGCAAGAATAAACAGTGCCAGGTATCGATCGAGAAATGCTCCTTCGACTCGATGTCGTAACTGCGTTGTATCGTTGCTGTGAAAAGACGTGGAACAACGAGAAGAGGGAAGGTCGGAGTGGAAAGGAAAAGGGACAACGAGAGGAAAATGGAAACGCGAGAAAAGAAAAGCAGCTCGTCACGAGCACGTTTCCGAGAGAACCAGTCCTTTTCCTGCCGGCACGATCCCGCGTCGACTCTTGTCCAATCCCTTTCAGCTCCAGAGGGTGCCGGGTGCACGACGTTACGACGGTATATAAGTTCCGTGGTTTATGTCGGTTCGCGTTGGATTAAGCCTCCCTCGGATGTATCGACGTGGCTACTCTCTGTTCCTTGTTCCTCTAACCCCGAGATGTAATTTTCGCGGCCGTAGCTGCTATGTATGGGCCCCCTAAACGATTTTCTAAATGGTTGTTTATATTATACGAGACGCGGGATACGAGCCAATTGTGAGAATAATGTTAGGGTCGTTGAGCTTCGCGCCAGAGATTGGTCATAGTCTGAAGTGAAATTGTTTGGTATATCCTAGGTATAGAATCTTGTGAAAAGAAATCGACGAGAATTACAGATAAATGCATTTTTCTCTGATAATTATTGCACGTTACGCTTTGTGAATTGTAAGTAAAATTATTTAGAAAACTTTGCAACGAAACTAGCTGGTCCTCGCGATCGATAGAGAAACAGGATTATCTGACCGAAAAGCGAAGAGTAACGATGAGTTTCACAGAAAGGACTTGCTTTTATTGCACAGAAAACAGTCACGTATCGAAAGTATGTACATCGATCCAGAACAGCGTGATTGTACAAGGTCTTAGATAGACTTTAATCAGGTCAAAATCGAGTCAAATGTTCGTTCCAATTTACTGTTATTTTCTTCCATGCGATTAGATCTGGCCCGATTTTACAAGACTATAAAAAAATCCTTTCAACTTAGTTCTATTTGGTTGTGTCGGCTCTGAATTCTGGAACCGAAAGCGATTTTACTACTCTCTGGTAAAACAGTCGAGATTGCATTGGAATCGTTGATCGCAAAAAACATTAGCGTCGCGTTAAAACAACGAATAAAATTTCAGTTGGAATTCGTTCTGGCAGAGTTGAATATATTAAATCTTGGTTTCAGGCAGGATACGTTCGACTAATAAATTTCGCTTCTTTCCTCCAGCTGGTATCCTTAGCACCCCTGATAGCGTCAAATCCATCGTTCTTACAATGGCTGCAAGTAAAACTATCATTAATCTGGCCTCGCCTCCTCTTTCGCATTTGTCCTCCATCCACGTTCTTCGGCCTGCACCGGCGAACATTAATTATCGGAAAAAGGAGCTGCAAAAACGTCGGTCCATCGACCGTATCGCGCGAAAGTGGTTCGCAGGCATTGCAAACTCCGATCTGGATGCGGAAAAAGGTGCAAAGACGATTTTTTCCTCAATGGAGATAAAAAATCGTTTTCACCGCTGTGTTTTATTTGTTTCGTTCCAGTTTCCACTTGCATTTATTATACGGCGACGGGTTTGTTTCAATGCATTCTCGTACCTTTACTTGGTTTTATATGGTTAGATATTTCAAAGATGTGGTTACGAAGTTTTGGAACTGAAACAAATACTATAGGATCTATATAGGATTTCTAAAGTAAGAAACATGGAATGTGAATAACACAAAGAGAAAAGTTGGTCCATTAATTTATTGATACTGGTATATTTCTAGCGTAAAATTAAATTGTTTGTAGCATCCTATGTATGGTAAGAAGATGATGTGGTTTATGGCTGAGGTTGGTTTGACCATGCAGTCAGACATATCGTTACTCTCCAGAAGGAATAAGAGAAAACGCGATAAAACCTCGACTGTTCAAGAGATTCGCAAATACTAACCGAAATACCAATTGCTACATGAAGAAAAGAAAATTGGAATCGCGCAGGACAGAACCGAAGAAGAAAGGATCCACTTTTCCCCGAGTGACTCTGTTTTCCTTGCTTCTGTCCCCATCCGACACGGTTACACGGAAATGCATCGCGACCGGTATTCACCGACGTTTTTCACCGACTGTCTGCCTCCGCTAGGTAGACAGGGGTATCTCAGGCTCGATAACAGAAAACCTCGTTACACCGAACGTCTGACCTGATATCTATTCTCGATCTCTCCAGCGCACAATTCAACCGTGTTACCGACGGACTAACGACAATTCCCTTATTCTTCCAGCGTTCGACAATACGTCGCCCGCGCTTATTCAGACGTTCGTCGTCGCGGATCGATTTTCGCTACGTCCCAGAAAACTTATGAGCAAGCTCCTTCGCGGCGGAACGGAACAAAGACACGGTGACTTCCGATCTCCTTTGACGAGTGTCATCGTGGTCCACGATTAATCATTTTTCAGAAGTTCAAGATGCGTGACTTGAACAGTATTGTGGTAATTTGACTGGCGAGAGGGACCGAGGTTAATCGAAAATAGATCTACAAGCTTCATTCAACCTTTAAACTCATCAGATATAGCGTACAACGATCTAGACTCTGACTCATATATGAATGACACGAACAAAAAATTAAACTCACAATGTTATGTTGCTTGATATGGTTTGAATAGTTTTATGAAAAATAAAAGTGCGTTTACGTGAACTGTAGAAAGCAAATATTTCATGCTTTTAAAGTTTCCCTAGATAAAACGGTGTGAGAAGAGTAGAGTATTGGAAGATAGTAAAATTTATGAAGGAATATCAGGGTAAGCTCGTAGAACTAAGCATATTGATTTCATGTTGCTATTCATCGATTAACACAACTTTGCTCTCTTACAATGTGCGGTATTATATCGTTGACATTGGAAATCGATACACAGAACTTTCCTTCGCTAATAATTTTAGAACTTTATTCTCCTTCCAATTTTGAATTATTCCACTCGAAACTTTCAATGAACGAAACCTTCTTACGACGTAGCTCAACGCTGTCGTCACCGTTTCACTAAACCTTCTCTTACACCCGCCTTATGAGTCAAACACGTTGCAACGATCGAGCTCTCAAAGCTCACGTTCGAGCCCTGTCGTTCGACTTTAAATCGTTTCCAGGAAGCTCGTAAAAAGTCACTGTAGCTCGCGTTATACAAGCCGAAAGGATTCACAGGCTCGCTTATTGGCAGCTCGTCTAGTCGGAGCGTAGAGTCGACAGCGGCGCCGTAGGTGCTCTAGCTGAACGGCGCTCGACTCTTAAATTATTACTCGGTTACGGGGGTTTTATTGCGCCAATAATAAAAGGCAGCGATATCGCCACCACCTTCGCTCCTACTCAGGGGCCCGTGTGTGTGTGACGTTCCGTTATGGCAGCAAAATATGATCGTTACTTATACCACGTCTCCAATGCCTCCATTGAGCGTCTTTAGCGCTTGCACGTACCACGCTGTGCGGATTTAAGTCCTGCACCAGCGGTGAAGATAGCTGACGAGTGCTGCCCCGTTCAACTTCGCGCACGTTCTTCAAATACACTGTACCAAGTATCAGGAATATACGATTATATCAGGAATATACGATTCGGGCGATAGCGAATCTGGATGTTTCGATTTTAAATTATTTGGAACTCGTCGACAATAAAGCTGCGAATGTTCGTGTTCGACAATGCTTTACGAGCGTTCGTCGTATGGAATTTGATACTGAGTTAAGAGAGATTTTTTCTGGAGAGTTTCATTTTTTAGTTTTTTAGAAAATACTGGTATACATATATGTATTTAAATGTTTAGGTTTCCTTTAATTCAACCGTATAAAATAAATAATATTGCTAATAAATAATTCTGTTACAAATGGTTTCTATTCTTGCAGAAAGATAAGAAATAATTATCTTCCTCGTTTATGAATTTCTCACTAAAGAGATTCAATGTTTAAATCGACACCATAGCAGCCAGAATAGCGGCGTTGTTAAAAACACAACGTGCAAGTGGTTCAAGAAACGAAAACAAATTGTAAACCGAGATTGACTGCAAGTGATAAATCCGAGTGCTGCAGAGTGACTTTGTAATCAAGATTTATTTGCGCCCTCAGAGTAATCGTCCATCAAAAGCTCCCTTATCGAATCCAATCCGTTAAAACTGACGTTCGTAAAATCTACGCCAATAGCGACATTGTTTCTGAACATCGATCGTTCGAGACATGAAAACATAACCGTTTCATCGTAAGATCGTTGTATAAATTTTAACGCGCATTATCACGAATTTAGTTCGAGCGATTAATCGTTTTCCGACATGGTATCACGATTACATCGAAAACTGTTTCTGGCCATGTTGCACTCGTCAACGTATCGGGTATCTTGATTGCAAGATAGTCGGCGATATTCGAAATATTCCGTGGAATATCGTCAGGCTGAATCCTCCGATGTTACCGTTTCATCGCGTTCATTAATTATCTCGTTTTACGGTCGCGACAGTGTACGTGGGTTCGCGTGGATCGAATTTACAATTTACAAATTGTAACGCAAAACAACGGCGAGTTCTGCACGGGCAAACCTCCCCATTTAAATCCGTTAATTGCTTGCGCCCGTGTTCACTCGCGTGACGAACGCGCCCATCGGCGCGGAGTCGCGAAATTCTTTT
>NT_176555.1:2362520-2446202 GCF_000188095.3 Bombus impatiens | reverse complement strand
TCGGCGCGGAGTCGCGAAATTCTTTTCGACGATTAATAAGCGGGAATAAAAATTACAATTATTGAAAGTAAAAATAAAAATACAGAAAATTTAATTAGTTATTGTTTTTTTTTCCTTTTTACGATGGAAGTGAACCAATAAAGATAGATTCTTGTATTTTTTTTACAGGCGAAAAAAGAATGTAAACGTATTTTTTAATTATCTTTCAGTAGTTATGGCACGCATTAAATTGGTTATTCCAATGGGGTTTTTTAGCCTTAAAAATACTATAGACTTATAAATACTTTAAAAAATATATTTGAAGAGTTAATAGCTACGTTTTAATCTTTATTCATACTCTGATTTTATATCGGATTCTACTCGAGAAATGAATTGTGAATTATCGTTATAAATTAGAGGATCTGTGTTCTAGTTACTTAGAATTTTGGCCAATGAATTCTTCGAAAGAGTTACCATGTTGAGTAGTAATTTGGCGAGACGTCACCGCTAAACGATAGGCGGGTGCTCACGGTCAGTCATTGTGGTCGTATCAAGCAGCGAGCAAGCTGTAATGGATAGCGTGCACGATGCACGTGATACGTTAATCAATTGCAATCGGAACACCCCGGGCGTAATATAAATTTCGATTTCGAACTTCGTTATCGAATAAATCACGTAAATACACGCCTCGTATTTTCCATAATATTATATTACCGCATTTACGTGTTGTATTTTCATTTTGTTGCTAGAATAAATTTCTATTACAATCCGTGCCTTCTTCCTGCGTTTTTGAGTTCCAAAATTCCGAGCGTGACCGTTATTTAATAAAATTAATATACCATACGGGAAAAGGTCGCGTGTATAGATATTAATAGGTTTCATTTATTAATGCTTCTCGCGGACGATAGCAATCAATTTCAGCTCGATCGTTGTTTTGTTCAATAAACGCGAGGCAACGTATGATAATGCGTCGAACGACGCCACGTATGATAACGACGCCGGTAACGATCTTATCGGTTCACTACGATTTAAGCCTTTATCAGTTCGGCTGCGCGATCTCGCAAATCGACGACAAATTCCGACGAATCTGGGAAACGCGCAGTAAATCAAATAACTCGATCACGTGCTGCTCACTCGAATTGAAACAATACGAATATTCCAAACGATTTCGTTCCTCTGACGGTGTTTTATCTGTTTTACAATCTTGCTGAAGCTTGAAATGCGTTAAACCAAGTTAATATTGTTATACATGTAGAATTTCTGTGAGAGAACATTTTTCTAAAATTCATCCGAAATGTTTATACGGGTTAGAGACACATGGAAAAGGAATCGAAGGGCGCTTATGGTCAGTTAGATCGCAAAAAGAGTATTGAATAATACAGGTATTTTCAGAAACAGCGACTTCAATAGACTGTTTATCAAGCATGCCATACATCACTGTGCAATGTATCTTCGGCTCGCTGGTGCTTGTTAAATGTAGCGGTACAAATTCGGAATCGATACCATTCTGAAAATGTATCGTTCTATTGTACCTTATTCTTGTTCTAATATTTCAGGTTAAAACGATATTAAGAGAAACTACAATTTATATGAAGCTTTTTCGCGTAAGAAAAATATAAAAATGTATGTATGTATGTAATTATAATTTCGCTTTGTGGATTTGTTATGTTTATTTGGTAGCTAAAACATAAGTTTCATTAACTTATGTCGACTCTGGCAATGGCTGGATTAAGAAATATCTTCTGCGCCAAGGTCTTTGTAGAGTCTTGTTGCGAATTCATAGCCTTGTTTTAGAGATGTATGTAAATATCGCAATTCTTGGTAGAATTTTTTCTATTACTTTTCTACTACATACGTAATGGAGGTCAACATGGTGACGAGAGCAGCAATTAAATATAACGATGACTGTGTAATACGCTAGAATACGCATTAAATGTAATTTATATTTTAGGCGAATAAGACATTTCAGAAAATTTCGAAATCTTTGGAGAGATGACAGAAGCCTTGAGAGAAAGTTTTGAAGATTTTGGAAAGCTCAAGGCCCCCAAAACATCAAGGCTTCCAAAATGCCAAGGACATCAAGGAACTAAATCTTCCAAGGACCTCAGGAATTCCGAGGATTTCTTGGAAAGGAAAGTCATACAGAACCCAAAGGGGTCTGAGATTCCAAGAATCTCTCGGAACTCCAAAATTAGTTTATCGTTTATAATTGTTTTGAACCTTTCTTAAGTTTCTCATCGTTAGTTGATTAATTGATTTCACGAGAAAGTACATATTACATATTAGTAATATCCCGTGCTCTCGAAAAATCTTCCACTGGCAACGTAGCATTAGACATTTAAAACAAGCAATGAACGATCGCGGAAAGAGATCGAGACTGCAATATCGTCCGTGAACATGCTTTATCACAAGCGATATACCCGAAACACGCGAGGCAGACTAGCTGGCGATGCTTCACAGAGACATCACAGGTTTATAGATCAGTCGGAGCCAAGTGGTGTCGGTGATTCTCAATCGGGGCGGTACTAACGCGCTCACATCTCCGTGCCAAAAAGTTCGCGCGTACGCGCCGTGCTCGGAAGCAAAAATGGAAGGGGTAAGAGCATGAACGAGGACGAAATATAGCGAGGACCAACGAAATAGAAAAAGAGAGGAACCGAGGAGCGAGGATAGAGAAATATATAGGGGCTGAGAGAAAGGGGCAGAGAAGCGGGGAAAAATGGGTCGGCGCCGGACTTTAATCAATGGTTTCGGCGCCAACTGGGCGACGGGGCGCGTTTCTGTAAAAAATGCGCGGCTACCCAGCGAACACGATGGAAATTCGAATTGTCGTTCCGTTGTACACCGACTGTGCGCCATCGTCTTGGTCGCGAACAATCCACGATTCGAATACTCGCGTGAGAACCATTGTATCATTTCGTATACGCGGTTTGTTTTACGGTTATCCCCCCCCCCTTTTTTTGCTTCTCTGTTTCCCTTGTTTTCACGTCAGTTCCTATTTTTCCATGCTCTTGCTGGTTTTTGTCTCATTTTTTTGGTTTTCCAGCGTGTACCAAGTGTGACGCTCGCTGACTCACCGCAAACGCGACAGGAAAAAAAGGATTAGTGTGATGTCGTGTCAACGATGTCATCGCGGTCGAATCAAACTTCGCTTCAGCGAACAAGAAAAAAAAACGCGGCTAACTGGATGGTTGGTCGGCTGGACCGCGTTTTTGTTCACGACTCCGCGAAAATTCGGGCGCAGAAGCGCACTCGAAATCCTTGATCATCGCGGGAGATGGTAGGTTAAAGTGGCGACGCCAGTACGAGTTACCACCGTTTCCGCGTTTGATCTGACGTCGATGTTTGCTAGATGATCTCTTAAGTGGACATTCCTTAAGTGTCATTGGTTGTAATTAACGATGCTGTTCGTTGAAAATCCTTCAGTTTGTACTTCCTTCGTTTGACGTATGTGTGTAATGTGTCATAGTTCCACCGAGTGACAAAGATACTTGTACTTTGTACCGAGTTGATTCTGGATAGGTGTTAGTTCGAATACATCGAAAGATTAGTCAACTGATTTTAATATTACAAAGAACACAAGCATACTTTATATGGTAAACTATACAATGGATCGAATCCTTCAAGGCGTATTCTAGTTCCTGACAATTATAATTATATTAATTTCGAACGATACAAACAGAGACACGTTTGTATTTCGATACATTTCATATTGTGATGGCCAAAACATGGTAAAAATTGAACATTAGAAGGAAGGAAAGAAGATGGACCTAAGGAAATGTTACTAAATTTAGTTAGCAAGCTTGTCAATAGGTTTATGCTTTAGTCACGAAGTCTTCGATAAGAGCAGTTTTAATAATAGAAGACTGTTCAGTTTGTAATTATTCATAACCGCATCAGGTTCTATCCTGGTCTATCGCGTCTATATTTAGCCAGAAACTAAATTATTCCAGTCCTCGACCATTAACATTAAGGCGCAAATAAATGAAAATAGTAACTTTGCTTTTCTGACTAAATATCATTAGTGATTAAATCTGACGATCGTTTAACAATGAAAAGTGACCGCTCGTCATCCGAGTCAAATTAATCCATGACTCGAGATGTAACGCGTCGCAAAATTCTTTCGATCGTTCGCGACTCTAACGAGAACCATTTGTATTCCACGTATCGCTTTCTAGGCTCATTCATACATTAAACATAACATATTGTACAGCCACAGATGTAAGATAAACGAAACAATCTGAGTTTATACGATCTATTGACACCGTGGACGACAAACATCCTGACAACTGAATATCATTAAGATAATAAGTAGATAACATTTTCCTTGGTATATTCTTTCCTCAACAAAGATTTATTTCATTGATAAATTAATATGATTGTTCGTTTAATCAAGAATTCGGCAACATTCTAAAGATCGAAACGATATTAACATAACACAATTTTACAACTAACGATTGTAACATAATCGTCCCGTGACAAGGTTTCGCGTTTATATTAACCGAACTACAATACGATCAAGCAGCTCGTCATCCATCACATTTCCATCCAAAAAATTCTAAAGATTTGATGGTACCCTAATCGCGTGTTACGGTCTCGTGGAAGCATTTCTCGGCAATTTTTCGCAGATTCATTCGCAGCAGCGCTTCTTTAACAACTTTAACTTCCTTAACTCGTTCAATGGTACTCGACGCGTAAAAGCAACGCGACGCGCGCATGCTCGCACCAGTAGCGTACACTACGAGCATTTGAACTAAACGGTGGCACCAGCGCGTTCAAATTTCACCACGGGCGCACTCGAGTGTTCGTTAGACGAGGTTCAACGCGAAAGCGTTAATGGCCATCTTACTTTCGTCACGAGTTTCTCGTTGCTCGATTACTTTGTGGAACACCCCGTATAACCTAAATACGACGTACAGGGACGCACACGAGCGAACAGGCGGCCGCGCGTCAGCGAACCTGTCGTCTAACACGCCGCGGCGGAAAGTGTACTCAGTCAAGCTGTCGAAGGGCAAAGCGCTAAATTCACGCCGTGCAATTTCCGGGAGCGAAGCCAGCTTCTGGAGGCTCGCGAGTAAAATGGCAAACGCGTGTGTAAGCGCGTCTATGCGATGGCGTAGCACACGTGCACGCGCAATATCCTCACTTGAGGCGACACACGAAGCGACGATAAAGCGACGAGAGGCTCGAAGTGTCGTGAAAACGAGCTTTTCCGTGGAACGTTCTTAATTATGACACTCGTTTATCCTCGTTCGCCGTAATACTGTTGCCACCGTGTCTCTTGTTCTTCACGAGCACACGCATCTACACTACGAATAAATTATATCACTAACCTCCTGGCTCCTTTGTCCAATCCTAATGCACGTCCTTGGCTAACTAAACCTTGTTTCGCACGGGCCTCTATCTTTCCTCCATCGCGTATTTCGCTACGAAAATTTACAACATACTTGCGGGAATTTTTAATTTGCTCATAAAATATGTATATCTTAGGATCAACAGAAAATAAGACGAATCGTATTTTGTATAGACGTGACGTGAAATGTTTAATACTGTTAGATATAAAATAATACATCAGTTCGTGTTTTACTTACATTGTTTCTTCAAAACAAAATTTACAGATATATATTGAAGAACTGTCAATGTAAAAAAGAAATACGTTCTGTAATTGGCGATATTTTGTATGTGTCTCTTGCTGTAACAAATAATTGCATATTCTTGTGTCTATCATCGTCCTAAAAACTGTATTCAAAATCTAAAAAATACCGTAATTCAGGTTTTAGCTAGTCAAAACGCGATTCGTGTAAATCCCGCATTTTATCCATATACTCGTTTTTCAACGATGTATTAGGATCGAAGTCATTTCGAAACAGAGTACCGTTTACCAAACGTGTCTCGAATAACTGAAGTCGTGTGTTTGAAACTTCGTTCTAGCTTTCGACACGATTTCTCGAATCCATTGCGCAAACGTTCACTACCGTGACCGTGAACATTGAAAACACACAAGCCGGCGTCGACCGTTGCGCTTTGTACGCGAAACACGCTGCGAACCGTCTGTAATCGATCGGTGACAGTCGTCGAAATGGGAAGTTGAAAAATACGAGGCGAAATTCGAACGACGATGATTTAAGTTTCGTTCACAATTCACTGTCACATAGTTTGTAACACGCATAGGCGTAGGGAGCGCGACAGCGCGAGTCAACGACCTCGATGATAATCGAACCGATCAATAACTCTTCCGGGAGTTCGGAAACGCGAAGCGAAGAATTAATTGCGCGAATCATCGTTAAACTGCGAAAGACACGCGACACAAAACGCGCACGAGAAACGGACTGTTTAACGCAATTTGCCAAGGACACAGACGCATGCATGAGGGGGACACAATGTTCCTTCGTTTTGCAGAATGAATGCGTCGTTAACTTAATCATCGACTGTTTGCGACAAACCGCAAACACGCGACGCCGTGACCTGTGATGTATAGGGGCATTAACATTAATGGTGCAAACTGCGGCGGAGGAATGAGAAGTATTTCATAGAAACAGGTTTCTTCGATCAACGAGTAATATAATTGGGCGAGGCGAATCATGATAGTTGTGACTTACATGATAGTTATGGATGCTCGTAAAATGATATGCAAAATCGAATTTACACGTAGTAGTATTTTTGCAAAATTGCTAATATCGCTATTACCATTTTTAGCACGTTCATTGCTAATCAATTTTTTGTTAAACTGTTTCCTAAAATATCGTGACATATGCGATTGGGACAATCTTCCATCTTCAACAAACTTCCTTGCAATCTCTGAATATTTCAAAATATAAATGTGCTTATCTATCACGTAGTGTCGTATTCATATCTCTATAAAAATCCTTGGCCAAAACGGCAGTCTCGCTATCGGTAAATTTATCCCGCCGCTTCTTCACCCCTCTGCCACCTATTTTTAACTCATCGTCCACAGAAGCCGTGCGTAACCATTACGTATTACCCCGGTACACCATTTTCAGGTACAATATTTTTCGGATAAAATGCGTGTACCGTTGGCGTCGGCGTCTCCTGACGTTATCCAGAAACAAATGGACTTTTAAATTGCACTCGCGACCCCCACCTGTAGTCGGTGGGAGCGGGCCCTCGCAATGGTCGCCGATAACGGATGCAGTGCCGTGCACTCGCGACAAATTTGTACCATTATATTTCCGTATTTACTTGGCCGCGTGGACCGCGGGGTCAGTGCTTTGTTCTACGCGTAATTACGTCCCCTGGCGCTTAATTCACGACGATTAAATTGCACGACCCCTTCCCTCGCACGTTCGGCGTTCCATTCCGCCCTTCGACCCTTCCGTCCAACGCCAACCCACGCTCGTTAATTCCCCCGAAATAAGTGCATCGCGCGATCACCGGGACTTTCGGGTCCATGTACATACCTTGCGCCACTATCCGTTTCGTCATATTCAAGGGACAAGAAGTAATTGCTCGTCGCTTAATTACAACGTACACAGAGTGTTTCTTAACGTTTGTGCAACGCTGTAGTCCATTTCCTCCCTCTAATGCCTGTAATGCAAATACTTATGGCTAATACGGACATACGTGTGGTGGAATTCGATTTGTTGGTTACGATTTGTTGGTTCCGAGCTAAGTGATCGTGATTAAGTGTGCTTTTGTGATGCTGAATGGTGGTACTACTTCGTTATCATTTGTTGAGTATTACTTTGAGACAAAATATGTGTAGTCTTATGAATTAGGAATATACATATGTTTTAATGAATTTGGAACATACGTATAAATAAGAGCAGTGATTAAGTTCACAACGCTTACGCTTATGACGTGTGTGGGCACAGAAGTAGGAACATACAAGCTATGCAAGACGTAATGTTCGTGGGCAGAGTCAACTTGTCACTTAACTGTTTATTTAACTGGACTACTGACATTATCGAAGCTAAAGTATATTTTATGGTAGGATCACAGTCGCAGAAGTATTCGTCCATTTACCATACTCGATTCGCATGTAGGTGGATCAACGAATACAGAACATCCATACAGCATATAGATATGTACATAAGGTTACAATTAAAACGACAGAATTTAGAAGAAGGTAATATTGTCAACTGTTTCATATTCATGATTATCATACAGCAACAAAAAATTAAATAAGATAACATAATGTGTTAAAAAAGTTAAGTAGGTGAACAAATACTTATTGTAGCTGATTGTATGTAAAAATATTTTGTTATAGATCGCTATTCTTTGTACATTCCTTGTAAATTAGAAATAAATTTGGATATTAAGGAATTAAATAATGATACTGTAGGCACTGTACGCGTCGAGAAATCGTTCATATTTCGAAATACGAGTCTACTAGGGAGAAAGGTGTATAATATGTTAAGTTGAAATATAAGATGTCATAGTTAGAGAGAAATTTGTATACCAAGGAAGGAGACACAACGTTTCGATGATGCTTTTGGAACAAGTGGAAAGGGAGAGATTCTCTTACGTTAACGTTAGCTGTAACTGCTAATTTAATTAAGCAACGTCTTTAGTTGCGCAGTGTGCGACCTTATTCAGCGCAGAAGTCGCATTACCGTCCTTGCAAATTAATAACAGGCATTATCTGACGGCTGAGTTTCGCGGCATTAAGATACCGTCTTGCGGAAGAATTATCTTTTCGTGTACTTTCAGACGTCGGTGAAAGCCAGACGTTACATTACGAATTAAATTACGCGTTGAAAGCGCGGAAGATGTAGTTTCGAATCGCCATTGTTACGCAATGAACGGTATTGTGCGTAACGTTACATTCCAACTAGAATCGTTATCGTACTGTACTCCACGTGGAACATTTAAATCCATAGAAACGCGCTTTATCAGTTGTTGTTGTAATCGCATTATCTCATTCCGCTAAGTAAAAATTCTCGCAGAAATGAAAAAGGATATATTTTTATTAGAGTCAACAAATAAACAAGTACAAGAATCGGACGATGAAAAGTATATTTTTCTCAGAATCAAGGATAAATGCGTTTTTTTAGACTGAAAAGCAAACGAGAACAAGGACAAAAAGATATAAAAAATTGATAGTTCTGTTCAAACACAGTGTGAATCATTAAATTGCGTAAAAATGTGTACACTTGTCCTTCCTGTTTCAAGTATCCAAGTTTAATGTTTTATAATAAACTACTCGATGGAACTAATAAATCCATGCATGAAAATTGTTTCATTTCCAATTGTTTTATGCCATTCATAAATTTAATTTTGCCAGGTCGATTACCCGAAAAATCGCTTAGCTTTGTCCTCCATTAGTGTAAATAATCTCCAGTATCTTTTTCGAGTTTTTTCACAAAGAAAGAACGAGAAAGGTATCAGGAAAGACAGTATCAGTTAATAGCTGTCAATCAGGAAAGGCAAACCGAAGTTGAAATAGGGAGGTGTCTGAAAGTTCCGTAGAGTGACTCCCGACTTCTAATGAAATTCTTCGAATGCACCGGATTTCCTCGTTGGTTGTGGACAAAAGGGGACCGACCACGATCGAACTCATTATAAAATCGAACCGTCCGAGAAGGATGCGACGGGCGTTCGGCTAAAATCATTCTTGACACGTAATCCCGTTACCAGGCGGGTAAAGGAGACAGGGGTCGGACAAAGCGTCCAATTAAAATTATGCAACGTCCATTGTGCTCGTTATCGCACGCCTATCACCGACAGAACCGACCGGGGAACTTTGGAAAACTCGCTAGGTCCGATGAAAGCGGTAGAAGAAGTTTTCGCCGCCTCTACCCCATTCGTACCACCCTCCCCGAAAACCGCCGTGACAAATTCGTTTTCCTCGCTACCGCGTTTCCGTATTTACTCCTGCTACGTCGCTTTGTCCTCGCGTAATTACGTTCCGCGGCGGCTTAACAGCCGACAATTACTCGCCCGGTCGTCGTTAATTTCCCTTGAAATAAAAGACGACAATGACGACGACGACGCCACCGGTGAGACGCAATATCAGAGGGAGGAACGCGATACCAATCTTACGATTTCCACTGGCACAAAGACGATCCCCAACGTTCCCGGCAGAGATTCCTCTAACGGGACTTTCTGGCAACTAGGACCGACTGACTCGCTTTTGCAACGACGATGGCAACGTTATCGCGGACTCCAGACCTAACTGGCAGCTCGAATTGCCTGGGTTTCGGAGGAAACGTGTAGGTCGTTCCCGCTAGACGTGATTTAGGTGTCGAATAGGTTTGATTAGGTGTCGCTTCGATGACATTGCAGGGTCCATGACTACGAGACTGAAATTCGCGAAGAAATTCGTCGGTATTTTTAGTTCTTATCTCGAGGCCGTACACGAAGTGGGGAGATTATCGATTTTCTCCAGTCTATAAATATATGATTTTTTTCAAATATTTAGCAAAATCCACGTCATTATGTTGTATCTTTTTAATTGAAGAAAGATCTCGTTACCAAGATGGTTACAATACGTAATTGATTATTACGAAGGTAATATATGAATGCATAAGTGAATGCAATAAATGATTTATCTTATTGGTCGTATTAGCGCTATTTCTAGAATTTTCTCTCGTAATAACAATATCGATATGTACAAGAGTATGAATAGAATACGAATAACATCGATTATAACCTATTACGATCGGAACATCTATCCAGGTCGTAGGGGGTCAAGATAATAGAATAAAAATAAATATATTTACAAACAATTAATTTGCTTGCGTCAGTGCTTGACGCCGTTACTTACCAATAGAATACACATTATGTCTGTAACGAATTTCCATAACTTGGTATCCGAAGCAAAAATCACCTTAATCTAAACCAAAAATTCTTGCCACTCTGGTTATCGCGAAACACCACGAATCTCGAGTAACAGCGAGGTTTTTCACCGGCCGACTGAATGAGATCGTTCGAAAGATTTCAGCATCATTTTGTAACGTGTTACATAAAATTCTTGCGTAACGCGTTCGAACACGTTGCCGGATTCCTTAGACTCCGACAGCTTCCGCGACTCGGCCACGATTCAGTAGGTAGCCGTTCAGCACGATGAAGAGAAGCGTGGCCGGTGTTTTCGAATGTGAACGCAAAAAATGCATCTCTGGCGCACATAACACGTTGGAGCTGCGTGCTACTCGCGCGAACGAACCGTCGTGTCGTAGTCGCCGTAGATCCAGTAGTAACCTACCTTTATGACCGACGATCTCGCGAGTGCGTTTTCCCTTCTCCTCTCACGTAACACGAGCGTGCAGGCTATCGCGCGATCGCAGTGCAACCGAGAAATCGCCTCGTACCACCTTCACCATCCAAGTTTCAATAACAGCGCGCGTACGTTCGACTTGCCGGCTTCGTTTCGCGCCGCGACTCGTTATAGGGTCGTTACCCCTGGATATACGGAAACGATGATATCTCTTTCGTTTCTGCTCGTACCCGGGACCAAAGTTTGTGTGCTTCGTGGATATTCCTATTGAAATGGAAACGAAAGAAGGTAAGTTCAATTTTTCATCATATTTGTTGGATTCGGTGGGTTTCTGTTGTTTTGCTGCATTCCGCAGAGAAATGAATTAACACTGTTAGCAACATTTCGCAAGTTACAAATTACAAATTATAAACGACAACGATACATCTAATAAATTAGAATCAATCACACAGTAGAAGTTGAAGCTTGTCGATGAATAAATTCTTATATCAATTCTATATGATATTGTAAAGATCATCGAACAAATAATATACGATAACTTACCACTTGAAGATCCAAACGGGGTTACGGGAAAAAGAAAGCAAAAAGGAAAGCGAATAATCTAAATGTATTATTGGAATTACACGCATGATATTAAATTGATATTATTAACCCACATCGTTCACTTCAAGCGTTTTTCTCACTTCTTCATTTACATGTTTTAATATCACGTATTACATATCTTTATTCCATCTAACATGGCTTTGCTGTTGCAAAACAAACTTGTTTGTCGAGATACATTAAGCGTGGATAACAAACGATCCTGGTAATAAAGCTTTTCTTATTATAGAAAAATTCCGTTTTATTCAGGAAGGTGGTCGCGCTTCCGCGTTGTTTTCTACGAAATCTCGAACGACCGCGAGACCAATAGGACTCCGATCAACTTTGATCTTTCATCATATCGCTCTGTCGATTCGGTAGTTAACTTGTGCGCATAAATCACGATTCGCGGCGACGATAGCGAGCTACGCTACTGCTGTTGTCCATTTTCGCACGTTTTTGTGGTGTATTTTTCCTTTCTTTCTCTCTCCTCACTGACACCGTGGAAAGTATGCCAAGCACGTAATTCACGCCTACAGGTGTGCGTGCGTGTTTACGGAGGTTTGGCGTTCGCGCGAACGTATGCGGAACACGACTCGTGCGATCGAGTCCGCAACGAAAATGTGCTCTCACTGCATTGAAAATTAAAACAACCTAGCAGACGTATCTGCTGTTTCTCAAGTATCGCCTGTACGGTGAATGACAACGAGGTTTGCCGGCAAAAAGCGTCATCGTGCGAACCGTTGAACGCATTTAATCGGATGCGTTTTGCTGGTGATGAGGTGAATATGTACTTGTACTGCGTCTTATTGCAATACGAATGAAGTTTGCGTAACCTTTGGTTGATTGTTCAGAGGTTGTCTCGCCGCAGTTGCTCACAGATTCTTGTGTAATTACGTTGCGTTAGTTTAAGCTGGGATCTTTGCTCGCAGAGCATAGGAGGAACAATCTGTCCTAGAGTGATATAAGTAGGTGTGCTGGATTCTAGGTGAGAATTTGTTCTCAAGAGTGTATCCTCATTTTAGAGAATGGAAGAGAGAATATGGAAAGATAGATAAAGAGGAGAGGAAAAAAACCTGACCTTAACCTGATCACTTAATGTAATTAGTCGCTGTTTACGATACACACTTTATTTTGTTGTCATTCGCTTATTGCAGTCATTAATATTTATGGATTCAAATCGTGATTTTTTTTATATCAGAAATATTGAAGTCACAGGAAAACATGCAAGTGCTCTTGACAAAAATAATCTCAGTCGTTATTGAGATAAAGGATACAAGTTATAGGTCGTAAAATTATCACAACGATCTTGATGTTTTCTTACATTATTAGATGATACGTGCAAAATTCTGCGTTACATCACGAGCGTTTTTCTTCCGATGTGTCAAATCGTACGAGTGCGTGTAAAATTAGCTGCAGATTATTTTGCAGCGACATCCATAAATTGATACGTGTCTAATCGTATTCGATCATGTTGACGTATCGCCGTAGTTACATAATTCGAGGTTTCCTAACTGCTGTCACAGCGAAAGCAGTGTAACTCGTAACACCGCGTAACAGGCCAATCATTGACGAGGCGCAATGTAAATAAATAAAAATATGCTTCACTCGACAAAACTACGTTCGCTTTCTCTTAATTCATATGAAGGTTTTCCTCTTTTTAACGAGACGTTTAAAATTTAAAATAAAATCGAGGTTTAGGACAGAAACGAGTTGTTCTTGCAATGACACGTAATTTGCAAATCATTTAAGAGAAACAGGTATCTTGTACTTTGCCTCGTGACTTCGAGTAAATGGCAAAAACTTACCATGCGCAGGGAAAGTTTTCCGAACATTCGATCCTTATTACCTGATCACCTTTGGAAGTCGAATTGTTAATCATTCAAATCTTTCTTCTTAATCTCTAACGAATGACAGACTGTAAATCAGTCCGCTGATATTTTTCTAGAAAATAGGTTTTCGCTAGGTGAATTTTTTAAAATATAGATACTGCAAAAGAAGAAGAACAAGAAGAAGAAGAACATATTTTACCTGAAATCGTATCCACCTACTATATTTCTTTTAGCTTATGTATCCACCTACTCAAATTCCTGTTACAACTCTCTAAACTCTGACCAATTTCATGACCTCACCATACCTCCTCTGCCGGCACCACTCCCATATTTGACGCAAGCTATTCGAAAGATAGCTAAACACAAATCGGTCTCCTTTAGTCACATTCATTCTACAGTTAGGCGGCGACCACTACGAAAGGCGATGTGGTTGTGACCTTGATCACCGGCAACGTCCTCGACATTCCCGTAGGATAGACACGGAGGTGGGCAACGATGGACGCAGGATTGGCCGTGGTAGAGTGCGCGATTGGTCCGATGGTCTGTCGACAGACAACCGCCACTCCGTTATCATCGTCACTGGACGCTCGTGTGTCTTCGAACCTGTAACTATCTACAGCCAACGCAAACCATTCTTCTGGGTGTTAAAAAACTATAAGAGTGTTGATCGTGACTTGGTTCATGAACGAAGAATATTATCGGGATCTTTGTCGATTGTTCGCGTGTCTTTGGACCTGCAGCTACTCGCACCTGACGCCAGTTATTCTTCTGGACGCTATAAAATCATAAAGGTATCATAGACGACAACCTGAGTTACAAAGCAATATTAGAATCTTCGTCTCTTGTTCATGTGTCTACGAATCTGCAGTTACTCGCAACGTGTATCATCGTCAATACTATAATATTAAAAAATATCGTCCATCGTGACTTGAACAAACAAGGAATATTACCAGGGCCTTCGACAATTGTCCGCGCGTTGAGCATGAAGAAATGTCTCAAACGACACTGAAAAAGGCGTTTGCACGCTTCCCTCGTTGGTTCTGTGTGATTAAGGATCCAAGGAACATCTCACGCCTCGTGTATCTAACGAGTTCTCGAGTATTCGCGTACTTTCGTACAGTCAATAAGACAGTATCGCGGTCTTGCGATTGCTACCTGTTGATCGTGTCGTCTACACTCGACCATTGCGAAATGTACAAATCGCGAGCATCGGTTGTAGTCGGTTGATTTTGTCGACTGTTGTGGGCAGACGTGCTGCGGTAGTGGTACAGTGAGGACCGTTGACAAGTTGCTGGACACGTCCTGATGTTCGTCGGATCGTGAATTTGTGACTGAGACGACGCTTGTGGTTTTTACTTCGGAACAAGTGCAGTGTGAAAGGTAGGCCATGATCCAGTTGCTTTAAGTTGGGAATTGTTTGTGGTGATAGATACGTTATTCATATGATTTTGATCAGAGTTATGTTTCTTTGAAATGAAAGACGGTGGTGGTAATTTATCGATATTCGTGAAAAGTGTATTTGATTCGTGTATTAATTAGAGAAAGTACCACTTTCGTTTTGGATTGCCACTTGTTCGAGAGAATCTACGTGTTTGGAGTGGAAATTTAGCGAAATTTGAGTACACGGAATCGTACATAGATGTTTCATTAATTTTGACGTCAACAATGTTTGTTAATCCGATACGGTATGTTTTCAGTTACATAAATACTTTTAGATCAATTTCAACGTTTACTCGTATTACATTAAAAATTATATCGGAATAATTAAAAATCAATTTTATTCCCATCACGCTTTATCTTGTAATTATCGATAAAATTACTTTCACTTTTATTACGTTTCAAATTAACAAGTAGCTTCAGGCATTTTATATCCAAAGGAATCAAAACACATTCGGGATCCCCATTGACTCATCGAACCGACGACTGTCTTCGAAGAGAAAAGCAGTTGCCTTGGCTGTTTGCTCGTCCATACTTTCGGGGTTATTCAACTTATCCTTGACATTGAAACCGCTAAAGTAGACCATAGAAACGAATTACGCAAACTACAGAATGAAAGAGCTACTACGAAATCTTCGAATCGCTCTCTCAGGAATATAAACGTCTCGTTACATCTGGAACTCGTTCCTCGACTGATGGTGAAAATTCTTCTTATTTCTTCCATCTCAGCATATTATATTGGGCTCTAGTTTTCCTTCAGAACAGATCGAAATTCTATTTTCTTTGGTTGCGACGTTTCGAGATAATTCGAAATCACGTCATTCCTTTTCGTCTTCGTTTCGTAAATCACACACGTTGATATAGAGGTCGATCATTCATCCAATCCAGTGTCCGAACGCGAGGAAAGCAGTAGCTCGTTTCAAGGATTACTGGTATGTGATCAATAATTAAAACCTGTTTGTGAATCACGATCGAATCAGAGCAGAAGGAAAGATTAGGGTAAAAGATCGTCTGGCAAAAGAAACTCTCTCGGTATTTTGAAGTTTCCTTGACACGAATAAATATAAAATCGCGGTATGAAAATAATGTTGTGGATGTTGAGATTTTAATGAGAATGCACAACGGTAAAAATATGTTTTTCTCTCCGTGACATGTGGCGATAACGTAGTTTCTGTATTAACATTTTCTTTAGTTGTAATCTATTTGCAAGCGTAAACGCGAATTATTACGCGGTAATAAATTATCGTCGAGCTCTTATTTAATGATAATGCTGGCATAGCTTTAGACAAGTATAGTCTCAAACATCGGTGCAGTATTTTCAGACTTTATTCAAGGCATTAATACTTGCATTACTAACGTCAGCCGTCATTTAGATACATAATTTTAGTAGCGTGCATGATCATTTGTCACGATACACTGGAACACTAGTAGGAATTGCGTTTCAGTTAAAGCGTTAACACGTAATAGTCCTAAAAATATATTTTTCCATTTCCTTTCAGATCGCCAATGAACGCATACATTTTTTAACTTCAACGAATCTTTATAAGAATCTCTCTATCAAGGATACATCGAATCATGTTGCCATCGTCGAAGTTGCTCCAGGACGATCCGCCAGAGCTTGCCAACGCAACCACCACCTCCAGGACTTCAACAAACGGACCCACCACGCAGACAACGATCACCGTCGAAGACGTTGAGAGAAACGATGACGATCCTCCGCCTTACAGCGCGATTGTTCCACCGAATCACGTCGGTTGGCCGTACAACTTTTCAGGAAATCGGTATTCCGCGTGCAATACAACATCCTGCAGGACGGACGCGACTCCGTTGGCTGGCTTCCAACCAGGTCTGACGTCGCCAGGTTTTGGTTCCCATCCCAGGAGAACCGACGGTCAACACGCGTCAATCTCGGTGCCATCAATGCCTTGCAGGCTGTTCATGTTCGGCTCCCGCAGATCTTTGTTCGCGAGAGAAAGTTCCACGGATAACATCTCCATAATCAAGGATACAGGTGGAAGGACACGAAGTAAGTATTTTTATTAGGAATTGTGTGTTCCAGTCACTTTTTATGGGAGATTTATGTATTCGTTTCTTTTCAAATCTGAGATTAATGTTTTTTTTTTTGTCCTTGTACCTTATCCCAATTCGTTATTACACGGTTTTAGTAGAATAAATTTTTATTTTAATTTCTGCTGCTTATCAACGCATGTTAAATAGCGTGAGAGATTTTGTTTACAAAGTGGTCGTACGCCGCCTAAACGTATGATTCAGAAGTGCGATAATTATTTTTAATTGCATTGAAAATCGCAGCCCTATTTGTCTTGTGATTCGTAATTGTATGTTCAGTGTTTTGTACTTGGAATTGTCACGCTGCGACGGGGAATAAATTCGTTTGAATGCAAAGTGAGGAGGAGGAAGGGAGCGGGGAGAACGCGACTCTTTGCCGTGAAATTTTCCATCGTTTGGAGCACGCATGTCGCGTGTAACGAGATCTTTAATGGTGCTCGGTTTCCAGCATGCATAATTCGACCTGCTGAAGATTCATTACCATCAATTTTTTATTGTAATCACTGAATGTAACACGGCAAAATGCACGCGGTCTGCCTTTGTAGTGACATCACCTCCATTTTCTGATATTTTTTTCTCCTCTTTTTGCTTTTGCAGAAAAGCACGGTCGTTTCACTTCGTCGTTACCTCCCTGTTCCAACGTAAAATTAAATTTGTTTTTTATACTCGTCGGCATACAAATGTCATTTTTACCAGGAGTAAAAATGAAAATAAGGAATAAATGTTACAATTTGACGATTTGAAATTTAAATTTTTTCGTGTTTTTGTATTCTCGCTGAAAGATTCGAGTAATCAAAATGTCATAGAACATGTTTAACGTGCTTTTATCGCAATCTATTCGGATACGAAACACAATGACTATTATTTTTCAGAATACGGCGCCATTTTGGTCGGTGGAGCGGTGATCATTTTCCTCATGGTCTTGTCGTTGCTGGTGCGATTTATTATGGACAAACATCTTTGGCGTGGCTAGCCAAGGATTCTTGGAAGATGACGATAAAACGTATAACGATCTAGCGCGACGTGTTCTCGATTTAGACTGAATCTAGAGTAAGCATTATCACAGTGTAATTCTTCGTCGCATTGCAGGTGTAATTAGGACGCGATTGTCGCGCAAAGAAAAAAATTCCAGTCCTGTAACTCGTACGTCATCTATTGTGCATACTTTCATCGTTCAATTCACCGGCTAATAAGTGCGATATTTACGCGTATTTCTGGAAATAACATACGTTTAAGTCCTTTGTTTAAGGTTCAACGTTTCCTTAGAGCGTTCTTTTTTTAATACATTACACACGATCTATTTTATGATTAAATGTAATATACTGCAGTCCTAAAGCAGTATTAGATGCGCCATAAGACAATCTGTAAATAATTACTCTCGAATATTTGTATAAACTTTTCTGTACTATCTACATTAGAATATTTTGTACTATCTGTTTTATATCGAAGCTTTTGTACAATATTTGTGGAAATAAGATTGACAAGTTTCGAGAAACAGCCTGCAGTTTACATTTTATTATCCAATTTAGCAAAATGCTAAAATTACACTTTGTCATTCATGTATTGGTAACGGAGAGCAGTAAATCATCAACGTATCGCTACACGACAAAGCGAAGGTTACTTAAACAATTTTGTTGATCGAACGTATTCCACGCGAGGACGAGTCGATAGTCGAATTAGAAGAACAAACGTTTGCCTGTTGACTCTCGGCCTTATATAGCTAGAATCTTAAACTACGCGTAGTCAATTGAATAGCCATAATCGTCATCATAGGTAATCAAACCATGGTACATACTTACCTCATTTTTAGATGTAAGTATGCTTAAACGGTACACAGAACGTAGATATTTAAACTTCTTTTGAACGCGAGAACGAAATTTTTGTTGTGTTAAACGCTCCGTCATTTTTGTCTAAAAAGTTAAACATTTAACTTAAGCAAACTATTAAAGGAAATTGGATGTTTAACATCAATAACAGATTATTTACATTCGAAGGCTATTTGAGGTATCAGTTTGTGTCATTATCGCTGTCAAAATAATTTCAAGGCCATGTAGGTATTATTAGAGACATGTCATGTAAACAAGGTTCAAATTATCAAAGTTTAAAATTGTCAGAACTTTTAGAACGAGTATTAATACGGTCATCCAAGTGATCGTAGTCCGATTTTAAAAATCATGTTGCCAATCGTAACGACAAACGTAAATAGTTACTGGTCTTTTTCGGTAATAGCAGGTGTACCGTGTGACGATTCGACGGATTTCCGGCAGCGCTCTCGTTTGCCCAGCGGCTCGCAATCGAACGCGGCATTATAACTTTAATCATGATTAACAGTTTTATATAGCGATTGTCAAGCCTAACTCTGATAAAGTCAGTTTGACGGCGACGTGTTCAAACAGCCGGTGCGTCCCTCAGGCCAGCGTCCAAGCGATGCGCCACCGGGGAAATTAGCCGGCAAAATAATTCATGGGCGAAGCTTTTATTTGACGTCCACGCGGAATCCCTGATATTACGAGGGAGAGGCCTGCCCGGGTCGCGTAAACAAATGCGCTGCAAAATTGTTGATTCGCGGTAAGTACCCTCCAGAGCCTTTATCGTTTCGCGAACACCGACAAAGTTAACGCGGGAAATATTGTCGCCGCCGCTACATCGTTTCAGTAAACCGACGACTATAATAGCTGTGGTTTTGTTGAAATTGCTTCGTTCACACATTCCTCCTTGCCCAAGTTTTTCTTTTTTTGTAAAATTATGAATTAAAAGTGTTGGAAGTTTTCCATATAATTGTTTAAAATATCGTGGTATTTCCACAAAACACATCGGACACAGTTCACAAACAGATATTAGAATCCTGCAACTTTACGTGACAAAGAATTCGAAGAAAATTTCGTAGACGCGTTCTTTTCTAGAAAATACCGAGTGTGTCGACCTCCAGAAACAAGCCTGCCTCCACTCTTTTGTTAAATTTCTAACGTTACATTCCCTTCGACCGGAACTGTTTCTGCTTAAAGTTTAAATCGCGTAAAACCGAGGGGAATAAGAGGTCGGCCGCTTGAAAGATAAATAGAAGGACGGAAGGCGTGGACGACCGGTTGGAGGAAAGGAGGCGGCTACGAGGCGAGGGCTGTACGCGAGAGGGTTAGGTGTTTGTCAACGGTTCTCGGTAGTTAATTACCTTACATGAAAGGAGGTTGCAGTCCTTACGGCACTCGACTCGGTTCCTGCGTGCCATCAGCCTCTTACCTTCGCTTCGTTCAACAGCCTTGAGTGCCACACACCCTACGCTTCCTCGTCACCTGTGAGAGTTTACGATGGCCTAATCCGATGAACGAGTTACGTTCATCCCCAGCATGTAAGCTTGCCGCGGATAGAAAAGGGAGAAACCCGGGAAAATTTGGGGTGAAACGTGCCGTTTATGTTACTCGTACAGGCTTGAACGTTTGTGTTTAAGTAAATGAAATTGGAACGAAAAGTTGATTTAAATTCTCAAGCCAAAGGGAGACTTCCTTTTTTACGGTATTTCAAATCTTCCAGTAACATTGATTTTATTTTATGAGTTTTTCTCCAGTATGTGCATTAATTCGAGTATCCTATAGAAATAGGATTGCAAAAGACAGTGCTCATTTTGGACTTTTCTTTCTGGATTTGCTAGAGTTTCTCACCAATGCAGAACAAAAAAAAAAAAGAGAGAAAATCAAGGAACGAGCATCATACGTCGCGAAAATAGCACGAAAAACAGCGGCCCGTTCTTCCGATGATTTATCGTTGAAGTTGCACAAAGCGAAACACGAATTCCCGATTGTGTAACGATGATTCATAGCAATATAAAGCGCGCGCAATAAAATTGTGCAGAAGTTCGCTGGGGGAAAAAGAGACAAATCGGGCCAAAAGACAGTTCGATGAAACTATCGCATCGTTGTATCGGTAAAATCGATCCTGCCCACGACTTTGCCTTTTTTCCATTATGAATTTTCATAAATGCGTTAACCATCGTCGATCATACGATCTAGAAAGTATTATAAAACATTAAACAATTCTTTCTTCATGGTTGGATCCGCCTTTTAATTTTGTCTCTCTTTTCTTTCACGGCCGATTATCTCCCCGCAGATGCGAAATAAAACGGAATTACTGTGAAAGAAGGAAAAAGAAGGGACGAGCGTACGGAAAAATGGAAAAACGTAAAGGAGTCTGGATCTTCGTTTAAGCATTACCGTGATTACGCCCTCTCTCATAAACTATTACACTGCACTTGCTTCCGACATCTGCATCGTTCCGCCCCTCAAGGTTACCGTCTCAGATTCGCGCGCGTCTGCCTTCCCAGGCGTGCTGATAATCGTCCGTATCTTTCGCTGAAATTGGACGACGCCAGAGAAATTCGTGTTACGATTATTGCCCCGATTCCTGCTATGGAAAGCTTGGATCCGTGGAATATCAAATTTATAATATTAAGATTTATAATACTGAAATTACGAAGTTTTTAAATGACATTTTAAATGATGTACATTTTTTCAGAACGGTACATAACATCTGATACTCTAGAGAACAAATTGAACAAGTGGATATAATTCATACGTTTGATAGCCCATAACCATAAAGAAAGTTCCAGGCTTTAAGCACATGTGTTAGCCACATCGCCTGTGAAACGACGTCCGAGCCAGGCCATTGTAGAAAAAAGCCCTGACCAGGACGTCGTGAAAGAATAAACCCCGGGACTTACGAAAAAGACTTGGGCCTTCGACAAGAATGAACTGTTCCCCTACCCCGGAAGAAAACTTCCTCTTTCAGAGACCTCGGCCCCCTATATAAGACGAAACGAGGAAAGCTCGAGATAAAGAGAGAGAGAAAGAGAGAGAGAGAGAGTTGCAAGTGATCAGTCAAATCGAGTCGACAATGAATACGAGAGGAACAGTCCGAGTACGGTCCAGGTAACACGCGTTAGTAAGTCTGTCAGGTCTTCCTCGTATCATTAATATTAATATCATAATAAATTAATCCGCGGAGTATTTCTTTGGCATGCTTCACGTCCTACCAGCTCATACGTATTACTGTATATCTAAAAACATAAAGATTTCTCTATAGAAATTTTACTACGTCCACGGTATCTGGCCAATTGTACATTTTATCCCACCTGTCATTTTTCCATCGAGTTTTTCGTATGACGTAGAATGGAATGAATATCTGAAAGTGCGATTTGACGTCATTCGAATTTTTTCCAGGAAAGCGTTCTTAACACCTCGTCCTATTGATGGCCAAAGCTCATCGTCGAGTGCAAACACGCGAGCCTATCTGCTACAAACATTTGCACTCGCAATTAGCACACTACGTCGATGCTAAAAATCCTCGAAGCCTCGTTCGCGAAAACAATCGCCCATCACGAATCGAATCGGCGAGGCAAAAATATCTCGGCCGTTGTCCCATTGAAAGCAATTACCCTATCGGTATAGAGGGCGAGTAACCCGGGGTTGGGTTTCGCGTCCCTATTCCGGACGCCTTTCCCGTCGCTAAACTGGGATATACGTATATGCAATATACCGGTACATATCCGTGGACAAACAGAGAACACATTCCCGCCTCTCTATCTCCCTTTATCCCTTTCTCCGTGGTCGCATAGCCGAGCGAGAGGGCGGCAGAGATTGCAAGTAGCGGTGGTCGTGGGATACATCATTCATACATAGCCAAATCTCATATCGGTTTCTGATCCTCCGGCTATGACGGCCTTTGAAGCGTCTCTCCTTGCCGCTACCCCGTTGCCCGCACCCACATTCGCTTCGTTCTCATCCCCTGGCCTCTCTCTGTTTATTGTTACGTCGCATTTATGTATGAAGCAGCGCGAGATGCCATTGTCACGGACACATGACGCGCTACAGAGGGATGGACAGTGGGAGGAACGGGGATCGAGTCTCTGTCCTTTCGGAGCGGAACTTGGTAACAGTGAAAATGGAAGCAGAGTTATTGGGCCAAAACGGAAATCGATGCCCTACAGTTCGCTCCTTTGCCTGCTTGAATTTTCCTGCTTCTTGTGCAAGATTCTATACTCCGCGTGAACGTTGTGTTTTATCTGCAGTGTTTAATTGATCCGGTCATTAACCGAGGTCTTCGATCGAGGGAGGATCGCTACGTGTCAAAGGTTTTGAAGCGTGGATGGCGCAATGTTGCGCGAGATTGCAACTTTGTGTCGTCGTCTTCGCGCGTTTAACGATTTCTCTGTTTCTTCGATTCATTCCCACCACCTGTACGCGTAGCGGTCTCTTATTGCTGCAATATGTAATTGTTGCTATTGTAGAAGGATGTTTTAGATAGCAAGGAAATTAAACAAGCATTTTGTAGAAGGACGTTTTTGTTAGGTACCGATGAATTTTGAAATTTCTCAATTCTGTTATATTTAGATTCCACATTTCATAATTTTGTAATTACATTGCGAAGTTTACCCGTTATTAAAAATTTTTAGTTACATTGTGTTTCATTTGTTCCGTTCATAAAAATCATTAGGCCAAAAGGTGCTAAAGAAACAAAAGATATCTCTCAAATGAATCTTCGAAAAAATTAAAGATTTGAACTTCGAATCTAAATTGAAGCAAAATATCGCGAAGAAGAAATACGAGAGTCATCGACTGAGCTATTCGCCTAGAGTTTTCATCGTTCTTACCCGACGAATTGTCGTTTCAGACCGAAAGTTTGGCAGTAGCGCAAACTGGGAAGGCAGAGTCGACGAATGGTCGACGGAGGGAAGACTAAACGGGCAGGAAGCTATTCGACGAGGTCGTTTCCGGTCGAGTCTGATGCGCCTTCACTCGGATCCCGACGTTATCGCGACAATTGAATGGCTCGAATCCTCCTTGCTTTCCCGCTCTTGCTGCGCGACCACGATAAGCCTCAGAAACAATCCCTAACGGTCTCCCTCGCGAAACCTCGGTACCTGTATCCCCAATCGCCTTCCTCATTCCACACTTTCCTCTGTTTCTCCCGATGGAGCTAATCATTAGTGGAAAAAGAGCGTTTGCTTTTAATTGTCGTATTCCGAGTGCAAATCTGAGACATTGAAACGCAAATAATTCTAAGCAATTTTATATTCCTTGAAAATATAGACGCAAAGTCTATGAATTATCATTCTAATCTCCTTATTTGGAGAACCATCACTTCATCGTCAATTTATCGCATTTTTGTACAATTATTTCACTTGAAATCATTGTGCTTTTGCGCATTTTTACAAAGAGATCCAGAAAAACAAAAAACGGTGATTGAATTGTTAAGACCGATACTACTATTTAAACCAGAGATCTCTTTAACGAAAACAGCAACGAATGCGTCGAACAACATAAAAATTGCAAAATCTTCTATTTTATCGAACTATTTTACTACAAAAATTCTTATCAACGCACAGATCTCGCAGCGGTACCGAAGTTGGACAATTGAATCGGTAAATCGCCCCTCTGACGATACAACTGTTGCGGTAACGACGGAGATAAGTGCGTGATCTCACAATGTAGGAAACGATATCGCGTCGGTTTATCCTTGAAATGTAAAGTTCCGTCGTTCCGATCTTAATCAGTTATTCCAAAGGGGCTGCCCCTGCAGTCGCAATCCCCCGGCAAATTCCTCCTTCCGCATTGTTCCCTAAATGCAATCGACCGCCTCGGAAGGCTTGCAAACTTTCCCCCTTCGACTGGTTCTTCAAAACCGCGAGGAAATCGTAGTAGACCACGGACGCTGGCCGAAACTTTCCCAGAGTATTATTCAATGAGGTGTTAGGAATTGTTATGAGGGAGCAGCATCTTGGTTTCTGCCGTGAACGAGTATTAACAAGGATATGCTGTAAATGTAACAATTTTCAGAAACTGTAAAAGAATTGTTTTATTCTGAGATATCTTGTCAATGTTAGATTTCTCGGGATTCAGATATTTAGATTTTTGGAAGTATTTAATCTCATTTATATCCTTCTTATTCTGTTCTAACAAACAATTTCCTATCATGTGATGAGTAGTCCTTGAAAATCCATAAACTTTATACGATTCAGTGCATACTGTAATTAATATCAGCGACTGGCACTTAAATTGGTTCAGAGAGTTATGCAAAATCAATAAGCATAGTGGAATCTATGCATATACATTTGAAATTAGGTCAATTGATGTAAACACGATCACTTCAAACATTTCGAAATTGAAGCTTATAGTAATAGAAGATAACAACTTCGCTTGAACAAGTCTACAAAATTTCTCTTTCACGAATTTTACTTAAACAGAAATGAGAAATTTCTCTTCTTTCTATAAAAATCAAAAGATTACCTAGAAGTCAAGCGGAAAAGAAAAACGCAATGACAGTCGTATTACTCTGTAACAGGTACGATTAATTCGATTGTCGGGGATAATTGACGGGTCGCAAGTGTTGGTTTCACTTATGAAAGAGGTCGCTGATTGATTCACGAAGGCGCACAAATATGTCGCGACGAACTAATGCACGGTGTATCGTATTGGGCACAATCTGCAAAATCCGATTACAGTTTGGCGCTACACGGCCCCGATCGACAAACTAAACTGAGTTAAGCCTGGTATTAGAAGCAAAGCCTCGTTTATTAATTCAAACCGAAGTTAACCCTCTGTGTTTCTCCTCGCGAACTCGAGGAAAACCATTGGGGTGTGACATTACAGTAGCTGGCCCACTACACGGTTAGATCAAAGTTAATCCGTGCAAACACACTGTTCACCTTCGTATCGCAAACGATGTACAGAGAGTAATGATATTCTGTGCCGATCGATTTTTCAATTCTCACTGCAATGAGACATCGATTCAGTGAGACTGATCTCTTCCTCGAGCGGATATTCCCGTGGAATAATTTCGTTAGTTTACACGAAATGATTTATGCGTGAGACTCGTGATACGATTTCCGCCCTCTTTACATGAAATATTCCGTCTATCATTTTGAAACTGACGAAAGCTGTATTATTATTATGTTTCTATGCCATCTTCTGTAGATATGGATTCAGTGTATAGAATAATTTTGTCTTAGCATAAGAGACTTTGTAGATTACCATGATACGCACGATCATAAATTATTCATGTCTAATTGTTAACGACGATTTTTGCCAACTCTCTACTCTACATTCAAAAAATTCAAGCTTGTTGCGCGGTCATATTCGTGTTCAAACATTTCTACTCTTTTCCACGAACAATTTAAGATCGGGGGTATCGAATTTCTTATTGCGCCGCGTGGTGTCTTCGCTGAGAAGCATCGCAGCCGGAGATCACACGCCGGGGGAATGGTTGGTAGCAATTTGCGAGCAACCTCGTTACTGAAAGTTCGTCGTCCGAGGGACCGCGGTACTCCGCTTACTTCGCCGCCAAAGTAACGCGACGAAGGTCGCAAGGGTGCAGCCTTAACTACGTTGATTCGTCGCCAGGCTGAAGTCGAGTCAACGGGCTTGGCCAACGTAAAGCGAGAGAGAGAGAAAGAGGATTGGTGTAGCGATGGTGTACAACAGACGAAGCGTTCCCCAGGTGGGAAGGGAGTTTGCATAGCGGAAGTACCCTCGAATCGATTCATCGAAAACATCTAACCCTCTTGAAGGGCCGCTCGGCGCGTCTCGTGGGAGGACTCGGCAGGAAGGTCGTCAGAGAGGTGAGGAAGGGTATCGGGGGTTGGAACCAAGCCGCATCGCGAATAGGAAATTCTCTTCGTCCTACCGGGTCTTTTCCTTCCTTCTTTCTTCCCCTCTCGACCCTTGATTCGCTAGGCTGCACCCACCGCCCTCAACGAATCGCGGCACGCGGGTAGAAAATAGGAAAAATGAAATTCCTCCGTGTACCCGCCACCGTCTGTCTCTCCACCCCCTTCTGCCTTCTATCGGACCACCCCCGACGGGCGAACGGCGCCGGTACGCTCGTGCTGCCGCGGCGAGTATTGAATATTCAAAACTTTCCTCTTGGAAGAAACTTTCGCATCTTGCGCAACCTGCTGAGGAGGAGGCTTAAGAAAGAGGTGGAATCTCGCTCACCTTACCTTCTCGTACTTTCTCTCTCTCTCTCTCTCTCTCTCTTTCTCTCTCTATCTCCTTTTCTCTTGTCCTTGCTCGTGGACTTTCACGTGGTTCCATCGCTCCTTGCACCGTCTGCGGCAGACAGATTTGATTTTATGAAAGCCATGGAATCGTCTGGAAAATGTGAATAATTGTTAGCTTCTGAATTCTTCTCGGTTGCGACTCGATGTGCTAGAACGCGGTTCGGAGTTTCTGGTTCCTTCAAGAGGAGCTGACTAGGAGGTGGTAATACATTTTGTTTAATCGTAGCTTCAGAAGACTTCGTTGTAATTTTTCTCCTTTTTTCGGGGGGAGGGAGTATCCCTTCGGTGTAGTTCGAATTAGATTTGCCTAAACGAAAGTTTCTGAACTTCAACGTAGTAGCTTCAGTAATTTGTCGAAAATAGTCACAATCCTGAATTCTCTTTGCACTCGAATTTGCACCCTCTCAGAGCTGATACTCTTTGATGTGGACCACCTCAGAGATTCGCGTGTGCATGCGATGCATATCCACAGATTGCAGCCTGCAAAGAAGCTCCTTTGGGCATTTCCGGCACTCTTTTCATAAATAAATTACCGACCATGCACATAAATATGTACACGAGAGTATTGTATAAATAATATGCGTCATCCAGCCATATGATAATCACCATTTGAAGTAAAAGATGGTCCTCCAATATTCCTAATGCTGTCCTCCGAAAAATTAAAATTTCTCCTTTAGTCCATCGTATATACAAGGTCGAGGAGCACCGTACCGGAAAGATCTTTCCTCAGCCATCAAGCAGACATCAATTTCGGATTAAGACTTCGCCCCGACCACATCGGGAATTCGATAATCAGTGACTGGTGAAATTTTTCAATGCTCCCTGGTACTTCTTTCACCGCGGCCGTTGGCCACGCGAGCTTATTAGTTAATGGAAAAGATGAACGCGAAAAATGAAGGACTCTGGCTGGCTGGAAATATGATTAAGCCTTTTTCACGCGGTCTGTGGAGGGAACGATGTCGTCCTATCTGTGGCACGATCTTTGCCGCTCGTCCGAGAACCGAAGAGACTGATGTAATTACGTCGAGCGAAATGGAGTCAGAACGCTGAAAGGAAGCGTGGCTGGCTAGGTAGCGCACAGGTTAAAGCATGATAATGGCTGACCAAAAGGACGGTTGCTTGAAGAGGCGAATATTTTCGCGCTGCTTCTACGAATGATCGTTTACGATTTTCGTTTCTTTTTTATATCTATAGAAAAATTAACGGGCAGTTTGAATGGGAAATTCTCTGGTTGCATTTTAAACAGAGACAAATGGTACGGTTAAAATGTTCACAAGGTGCATAATTCGATCAGCTCGGTGCACTTTGAACGAGAGAGTCTCCTTCATGGCGCCTCTACGACACAGTTTAATGGCGCAATCGGCACTCCGCTTTGACGCCTCTCTTCGCGTGTCTCGAGTTTCAGAGTAAATCTTGAATAAGATCTGCATCTTGCAGCTCAGACCCAATCTGACGGAATTTTCTACCGGTTGTCAGAGATCTTACGAACGTTTGCGCGGAACGGTATTAAAGGATAAGTGGACGTAGTACGGAATTTAATTTCTTTGCATCGAACTAGCGTTATATAAAATACGTATTATCTATAACGTTCGAGGTAGCGACGATTCACATTAAAAACGGCCCCTCTTGTGTAGTAATTTACCAACTAGTGATATTGACAAGTTACAGATCGTAGATTATAAATTTCTCTTTTACAATTTTATAACTTTTCGTAATTTGTAAGATTGTTCTCGAAATTTCAGCTAATCTCGACTCCTGACTTACAAAAGTTTACTAACAATTTTAATTCAATTGTGCAAAAAAGTTCTGGTCATATTTCTATCAATTTGGCTCATTCAGCCCTTTCATTCCATTAAATTGAAGCTTAATTGTTCAAATATGCCAATAAAGATCGAAGATTCCACAGAGAGTTCGACAAACTGAATGTTCCATCAACTTCCGGAGAAGCTAGAGGCCTTTAGAGAAGCAACCGCGCCGCCCTTCCGGCGACGGAGACGCGAAGAGGTATTAGTTCACGCACGTGAAAGCTGTTCGTCGCAATTCCGTGGTTCCCATGACGTTGAAACGCCGGCGTCGCGACGCACCCGCAGGAATCCGCATAGTACGTCGTCGAAGCTCGCTGCCGGAAGCAGCCGCGTCCCTCCGAGGATGTTTGCACGCATCCTAGCTTCGGAATTCATACTTGACATCAAAGCAACGTCTGCTCGATGCATTATGTTAACGCACACACATATACAGACGCGGGCACCTACACGAACGTCGCGACGACGTTTACATCGTCGTGCGTGCTCCAATCGGCGCGAACGGACCGACGCTGTTTCGTCTGTCGCTGCCTTGGATACCAGTCGTAATTACTTGGCGTCGGGACGCTGCTTTACGCTAGTGTTTGTAATGCTCGATTGCGCTTCATCGAAACGTCTTTTGGTAAATTGATACAATTTCGAAGTTCTTCGAAAAGATTCGTTTTTAAGAAAATTATATAACATAGATTTCTAGTTAACCCCCGATTATATTACTAAGAGAATGTTAGTTGACTATGAATTTAAAACATACTTGAAAAAGTACTTGATTTTTAATTGGTTATATTTTTTACAATGTCTCTATCACTTTTATTAGTATAACCTTACAGTTTTGTCATTTCCTTTTTAATTAATTTAATTGATAAAAATTTTATATTGATAAAAGCTGTTAAAGAGAAAGAGAGAGAGAGAGAGTGTGTGTACTTGTTAGATAAAAAGTATTTCGAAACTATAATTGAGTATGAGATATCACATGTAAATTATGTTATCGCTCACGTTTGCTCTAATCTTGTAATTGCTGCAGTTCTATAGTCTGTTATCGGTTCAAATGCCCGCAACATAGTTTTATATTAGTTTATGTTTATGCGATAAGATAAAATGGATGACGTATAATTAATACCTAAGTAATACGTAAGTTTATCAAATATAATAAATCACATTTTTATTACATTGGTCTCTTCCTGGGAATATGAAAAGTTAAAACTGATAATACGTAAAAAATATATAACACATGACCATTATAATTTCGCTTTATCGGTGGTCACGTAATTACAGTTAAGCAGCTCATTACATTGCGACGCAATGTTTTGAATTGTATAACACTTACGTAATGAAAACTCAATGATTCACTCGTATTTAGCTCGAAAAATCGAGAGAAACTTACTGAAAAAAAAGAATTATGACAGAATACACATGGATACAAACCGAATTTTATTAAATCTCTTCAACAACTGATGAACTGCGACGCTCGATCGTTCCCCCGTCACTCTTCACTGTATTAATTTCCCTGCTGAAAATAATCACGGAAATAACGATATTCCGCCGACATCGTTTTAGTGAAATGTCACGGATCGAATACACGGTAGCTCGATACAGAAAATGGAATAATGTATGGTAACGTACCAAGTTGCTAATATACAGATCGATGTAAACGAACCGGTAGATTAAAATTGTATTGCCGGAAAGAAATTTGTCATCGCGATCCTAATGGTAAAATTTGTCATTATCAATCACTGATCGTTTCTACCAACAAATATAATTCTTCCTTGTCGAGATAAATATCCAAAGATCCATAAAAATAACGTATGATTCACACGTATTTCAAAGGTAATGCAACTCGATGTTTTAACAAAAAAAAAAACAAAAACAAACGGAATTATTTTGAATCGTGACACTTTTGAAATATATGTACCATTCCAACGTTAAAAGTGTTGTCAGAATCAGTGAAAAGGACGTATGGAAACATCGTAGTATACGCGTCAAAAATTATTTAAAGTTCCTGTAACGGTAGAAAAGCCGCGCATAGGTAGTCAACTCGCAAATTGACTGAGTCCTGACCGTACTGGTAAAATATGGTTCTCCGGATGAGCGTGTACCAGGGTTTGCAGCCTCTTCCCAACTCTCGAGCTTTAACTCCCTCTCTTTTTCTCTCCGTTATTCTATATGGCAGCTCGTCTCGTCTGAAAGGCAACCTTCTTGCCTGATTCACGGCAGTCGAGGCAGCTGGGCGCGAAATGCGATAAACTCTCGCGAATCCCTCGCGAGTGACGACGTCGAAAAATATTTACTCCTCGAATGCCCGTCGGGCGTTCCTCTTTCCTAAGCCTTTACCCCCTCGTTCTCCTCCCTCGTCGCTCCCGTCTTTCCCGTCTTTACCCGTCCGAGGCTTCTTCTCTTCGCCAAGGCCTCTTCCAGTACGCTTCGGCAGGAACTCGTTTATCCGCGGGCCAAGGATATTTACATAAATCAGCCATGCAATCTCTTTTTATATTTTGCGAAAGCATGTCCCGAATATACGCGACACAGCTCCATATACACGCGAATGGTAGTGCGTTCAAACCCTTAGGTCGTACACTCTCACCACGGGTAAAGCGCGTGGTTCTGTCCTCCAGGCCAAAAAGCATCTGAAATACATGGCTATATACGCGTCCGGTTTGGTTGTTTCCGGGACGGGGCAACTTTTTTGTTGTCATTCTTCTAAGATAACCGGGTCACTGGGAAAATGCTTTCTTTTTACGTCTAGTCGCGTACTTTTTTTCTTGCCTGCCTTCGGTTTTCTTTCGTTGCATCTTCTTAGTTTCCTTTCTTTCTTTATATTTTTTCATTCCGATTTCCTCCCGTTTCCACTTCCATTTCTTTTTTCCTACACCACGCCGATGAGAAGTTTCTATTCGTGCAAGGGTGAATACGAAATACGAGGCCTGCGACCCAACACCGATTTTATACCCTCGCTCGTATTACGCTTTTCTGAAGCTTTATCTCCGCATAAAAGAGTCAACCGAATGAATCCGCTGTTCAATGAATTCGGTGTTACGACCACGTATAATAAATAGCCGTTTCCGCCCATAGGATTACTTGGCAACGTCTTCCGGCCCTTCGTCGTTCGCGAAATTTTTTTATATAACGTTTCCTCTTGCCCTTCTTCGCGATATGTATCCCAAGCAAGCCATTATATTCGCGTTCATTTCGGAACGCTCCTTTTGGTAAGGTACCTACGATTAATATTTCACAGAATTTTCTTAACAATGTTATACCAATGTACTAAATTCAACAGTGCAGAAATCTCCAAAAATTGATCATTGCCAACTTCTTAACATCATTCGTAATTACAGTACCTCGTGTTCGCGATCATCTGACGATTATCTGTCTTTGAGCATAGTTGCAAATATATTCAGTAAAATAAGTATACATATCGAGATCGAAATAAATGAAGCCGAAGGGGTAAGGTGAGTGAGATGTAGTCGCGGTACTTTTGGTTAATGAAATTGAGGTCGGGTGTAATAGGGTGAATTTCGAGCCGGCTTTGATGTCGTCGTACCCAGACGTGACGTCGCACGATTCACCCCCGTCCAAGAGATGTTCGCTGAAATATTAATTAATCGACGAAAAACAAACATAGACGCGGACTCCGACGTCCGATTATTTTTTACCTTCCGGATATAATTAATTAAACGCGATCCGCGACAACACGAATTGTTTCCTTCGGCCCTTTTTCCACGCTCAGAGGAAATCGAGCGTGTTACCCCCTCTGGCGATTAATTACTCCCTCTGTGTTGCCTGCTTCTTCTCTTACACCAATGGTAGTTTGTATCCCGGTTTCCTTCCGGGAAGACTTTGCCACTCGCTATCGTCGATAAATTTCTTCCTGGCTGAGAAACTGGGATGAAACGATGATCCTGTTTGAGAGTAGACCATGATCGAGCGCTGATCCTGTGCGTCTTCGACGTCTTTCAAGCGAGAGACGGGTAGGACGCAGGTGCGAAACGGAAGACGCGTCGAGCGAGTACGACGTGGCATGGTAATTGTAATTAATTCTATCGGGACTCGGAAGTTCCGATGTTGGTATGTGACTGCAAGGATGGCGAGAGTGCTAGGGTTAGCTCGACGTATACATTAATGGAGCTTAACGAAGTTTTAACGCGCGACGAGGTTCAACCAACTCTGAAAGATTCCGAACGTTTACCTAGTTACACTTGCAAATATTGATGCTGCTGAGACGCGCAAGTTTAACGAGTCCAAATTCTTCGACCGGAGTTCTAAGCCGTCCTAATCTTACCGTCGATCGTAATTTCGAAGGTGAATTAATTCTGTCCTTTATACTTGATATTATTGAAGGACTTTGAATGCAGTTTGCGGTATCCACCGTTCAAGACTTCGACATGGGTTTCGTTAAATATCGCGCCGTGAAGTCTGAGACCATATGGGGGCATCGCGTAGTTCGTTGTAGTAATCTCGTTCCTTTACTTCTATGTTGCAATGAATACGTGCTCTGACAAACGAAACATCCGATATAGCTATCTGATCTTTTAGTGTGTTAACTCTGCGAAAGAAGGTTCATTTATTATCATTATTGTTTCGATTTGAATCGAAAAGCAGAAGAGAAGAAAGAAGAGAGAAAGGCAATTCGGAAAAACCGATTTCAGGGAAAGGAGTTGAACAGAATGATTATATCAACTGACAAGCGGAGCACACAGCCGCGTTTTCCACTGACTGACTGTAATTTACATTTGAAATTGCTTCCGGAGCATCGCTTCAATTTTTAACGATACTTTCCCGCGGACTTTCATCAACGAATTTCCTCTGCATTCGAAACGGCTGCGTTAATTACGCATGCTAACGACCGCTAATTCCCACACTGAATTGCAACCACATTGTTCGCAAATGTGTGAACAATCATGAAAGAAGCTTTGCGATTTCATCCGGTCTAAACGATCGTTTCCCGTTATTGTATCGCAAAACAATTTTACCTTGTGTTAGCTGATCCGTCCTAGATCACGTTCAAAGCAATGAAAGCTCACTTCGAGAATATTCCAAACGATACTTATTAATTCATAACTGGAAGTTTGGGGGCTGTAATTCAAATATTCTGATTTTAATTTTGATTTTAAATTATTTTTCAGAATCAAGTATTTCAACTGAAATATTCCAACTTAAATATTTTCATTAAAAGGAAACTGTTTTCTTTGTCTATCAGGAACCGTTTGAAAAAATCCTGCGAAAAAGATTAAATATATAATCTCACTGTTAATACAAAGTACAAACTTATTGGATACAACAACTTATCTTATAGCTACAACATCACCATTAAATCAGCGATCACGGTGCATCAGTTTTCTTTGAATGAAAGTGTGGGATAGACGGAGCGTTAACAACCGCAGATCGAATTCAAGATCTCGATGCAGTCTGGATCATTCCCGATTTCTGGCGTCGTTTCAGAGACGCCTGGAGTAGCGTAGCGAAATCGTCTTAAATGTCCGATAAGCAGCTAGTTATTATCCGAGCCGGTTTGCACATCCGGTTGCCGAACCGTTGCAGCTGAGGGCCGATTGCACAAATCCGGATTATCCTTCGCTTGCGCGGATAATACTGAAAATCGTTCCCGGGCTGATGCCGTTCAGGCGAAATTTATGCGCTCGTTTCCCTCGTCAAGCCCCTTGTCCGAGAAAACCGGGGAACAATTGACGGGACCGGAAGTCCTCTAGAAATTTCCTCGGTGGCTGAAATCTGCGCGGAAACGCTGAACTGTGACGACCACGCGCCAACGATATTCGTTAAATTCGATTGAAACGCGAGGAACCGCGCTACGAGTGACGCGTTATTTTAATTCCGGTCTATCGAATATGCGATTCAATCGAAAAATAAATTCACCGTGAAAACACGACAAACGGCCGTTTAATTTAATTTGTTGGAATGGTTCCCAGGACGACCTGACGCAGTTTTGCCAAGCCTTTTGTAAGGTCTTTGATCTTTCCGCTGTGTCGGCTTTCAATTAACTGTATCGTGCTGACATCGTTGAGATTCATACGTCACCCCTTACACAAATACCAATAACTAAGAACGATTCATCTTGATATAATTCTAGTAATTCTTCCATCTATGTGACATTTCCGTACAGGCAACGCGATAAATAGTTTCTACATTAGACGTTGAATTTCCCCAAACTTTCCAGTCAGTAGTCCTTGAACGCTTCCCGAGGAATTTTTCTCACACTCCTCAATCCGTCGGTTCGAGCTGACTGATATCTTTGACGATTTTCACGATCGATCGCCAAGGCGAATGGAAGACATCGATCCGAGGTTGGTCGGCGAGCGCGAATACCGGAGATTACCATGAAAAATGGCCGGTCGAAATTGCCCCATGTCTCCTTAATGCTCCTCGCGCTAATTACTCCCACGGAGGGATTTTATTCTTTCATTGTTCTCGTCATTTTACGTCGCGGTTTTGTCGCGGCAGCTCGCTCGAACGCTCGTTCCCCTCCGTCTCCTTCCACGTTTTTACGATTTAATTTCGGACGATATACCTTTAAAGCGTCTTCAGAATTCCCCGTTCCAGCCCTCTGCGCTTGCAGCGAAAGAGGGTGGAAACACCGGCGATTACTCGGTATTGTTTTAAATACACCTCGGGAAAAGGGGACAAAGGAAGGACGGGAATCTGGCCGAGGCGTCGCGGTAATTTCCAAGTAATGTCGGAAACGCGGAGACAAAGGCTCACCCCTTTATCGTAAACATTCTTTAAGAAAGCTCCCCGGGAGATAAAGTAACCGGGAATTTAGTATCTCGTAATACCGTGCTAAGTTATGGCACGGCCACGGACTCGTGTCTTTCTTTTCGTTTTCTTTTTCTTTCCGGGTCTACCGAAGTAGACTCTCTACGCCGCTTGTCCAAGTTCCAGGGGGTTAATAGCCGAGAGTCCGAATCGGGAACGTCGAGCTTCCCGCAAATTGTTTTCGCATTCTCTGGGGCGTTCCCTTGATTCATTAACCTGACGGTGGAAGCTAACGTCGTCTTCGTGAAAAATGTCTTGAAGCTCCTAATTCTTGGAAGCCTAGTCCTCAAGGAACCTTCCTGTATAATAACTGCTAGCTATTTCGCTCGTACGTTTTTTCTGTTATTCCCAGAGATCCTCTCCGACGACGTCGCGTCTGACAATTTCCTTTTAGGATCATGTCATTAACTTGTATATAGACATCGCAGAATGTTTCGAAGAGATTCACTTTATATAGGTACCTATGTTTTAAGACTAAACATCTTATGGTATAATCTAGATATCCTCAAAAAAAGGTTAACCAATAATATTATTAATTTTTCGAATATCATTAAATCGAATCTTATGTAATATTATAATCAGGTACAAAGATATTTAGAAAATTTATTGTGAATGGATTTTGTTTTAGATAGAGTTGTTATGGATGTTATGCAATAACTGGTTCATTTAAAGATGTTTTAGTTTGTAAAATCAATGCGGTAGAATCACGCGGTTGACGATGTCACTAACAACTGACAGAAGCAACGAATTCGTCATGATAGAAGGATAAGAAGTTTTCGCGGATTGGTAAAGATAGAGTGGCACCCGTTTCACTGCGATGATTACGCTCTACAGACATTTGGCCACTGAAGCTCCCCGAGCAGCAGGATCCATTCCACTTTCGCATGCACGCACAGCGGGTCTGCATTATTGCGGCTTATCCGGTATTACGCTTATGTGACGCCGGTAACATCGCAGCCTTAAGCGCACACGGTGTATCGAACACGGAATTACCCCATGAATTCTCCTCCCCCGTGGAAATTCTGCGCACAATGCCCCAAGCTTTCCTACCAGCCAGTCATACGCACACCCGCTACCCAAAACAACCGGCCGATAAACATTTTTTCGTCCTATCCTTCAGGATTTTTTCCTTCCTTCCTAAATATTCACTGTGCACAGGGTGTTTCTTATGGTGAGTAGAGAATGGAATAGATAATCTGTGTTGTATTTCAATTACGAAATTTTCAGGTTTTTTTTTTAAAACTACAAAACGTAACAGCCCAATCGTACGTTCATTTTACGTATATTCAAGACGACTATTCTATGAGACTTTTCTTCTACTATACGCTTATTCTATGGAATTTTTTCTTTCTGTTAAACGGCTATTCTTTTCACCGGATATTTTCTTATTTGTCAAATATTCACCGTGTTCTTGTGAAGAAGGAATCTAAGGAATGAACGAGAAAGAAATGTCCTATTTAAAGATATTTGGAGAAATTATTTCTGGATATACGTACATAGTTTGTGTGTTATACAATTATAAACTCTGCGGTTTCTTCTGAAACCACGACAAATTTGCCCGAGGATCTATCGTACCGATACAATTATTCTTCCGAACCAAAGACACATCTTCATTCCAGAGCGATCTGAATGGTCCCAACAGCAATACCGTCTCATTAAAACCCATTCCGCGTATCCAATCTACCACACCGCAAGAAGTACCCCGTGCATTCCACCCTCTCGTTACGTGGACCAGCTGGTCACGATAAATTCGCCGCTTAAATCGGCCGACGAGTCAACGAGAGTCGTGCACGAATCTACGCTGGCTGCCAGAGGCTAAAGCCGAGGGTAAACAAGAAATGGAGCCATTTAAATGGGACGTCTATCGCGTTTTTGCATTCTTCTCCCTTGCGTCTTTCTATTCCATTACGTAAATTACACCACGTCGATTCCGCCGCGTAATTCCTATATTCAATCTTCGAAGGATGCATCTAATTTTCCTGATTCTCGTCACCCTCTTATTTCACCCTCTGGGAATCAACCATCGGTGGATTGTTTATGGCCGATAATTTGTAAATTTCTCTGAATATCTAGTGGTTACGTCATGAATTATGATAATGGAAGGAAGTTGAGTGTATGTTACAAGCCTGGCGTGGTGAAGTGGCTTGAAAACTCTGCTTCGTGTTGAGATTGGTCTATAATATACATATAAAGAACGATTATTATAGATATTGGTATGTAGATTGGAAAATAAACTATCGTTGGAGCGTAACAGCCTCGTTGCTCTATTATTTGACAATCAAAATTTATGCTGGTCTCCATTCGAGGGTCTTTAAAACCGTTTGCCTTCGTCTCAGCCCCATTACGGTTCCAACGATGTCGTTCCGATATTCCACAGACAGCCTCCATTACGACATTCCGATCGACGAAACGGAGGAGGCACGCACGAAATTCATTCATTCGTCGGGAACCATCAGACTCGGCTGTTGAGTTCATTAGAAGCCTGACCCAATCGAAGGGAAACCCCTTGGAATCTTGGATATGTTTCACGCGCCTCTTATTACGACTTATTCCGGACACTACATTGCTGGTGGAAATCGATGGAGTGAATGGGGGAGGCAAGGAAGAGGGTGAACGTGTTAATGGCCCGGCTGGGAAAGCGATCGGTCGATGTGTGCTATTTCGAAGATCGCGTGAATAGCGTAGGCTCGTGTTACCTTTGGAAAGGGTAGAGTAAAGGCTTCGACTCGATTTTGTCTAGGGTAGAATAGATTGACAGGTGGTTATTCTCTTCATAAATTGTTCGAAGATTTGGATCTGCACTAGAAATTTTGGAGAAATATTTCGTAAGAATTTTTAATGCACTGTTTTTAAGACAGAAACATAAGAGAAGCATTATAAGATAATTTTAGTATGAAATAAAATTTATAGTTAAGTACATTGTGAATAATTCTAAAGTGTAGGGACCATACAGAGAATTTATGATTGTCTGACAAACAATAAGTTACCAGAAGCTTATGAAGGTAACTTTCCACGATTGATTTCCGCGATTTGACAATTACGGCTCGACGAAATTCTATTTCTTGAAGGGTACAAGAAGGCTATATCATTGTGGATCGATCGATCGAACAGCGGACAAACAACGGAACATCCCGACGAGATAGTCGGAACGGCGAGCGTGCAAAGCGTAAACGCAATTACGTATCCGGCGCTCGTTAATCAGGAAAAAATGTACGAGTTTAATTTCATATCGCGATCGACATCGGCCGAGGCTGCATCCTGCCGGTTAACGACATAATCTCGTTAAATAACGACGTGATTCGGCTGTGAATTCGACTCGAATTGGAGAGCCAGCGAGTACTGCTGATTACGGACCTACTCCCAAGCATTCTAATAACATTGGTGCTCTCCCTGTGGATGTAACTCACCCTGGCAACCCTCATCCCACCCGATGTACCCTCTGTCTCCTCTATTTCTTGCTGCCTGTCTCACGTTCTCGCTGCAACGCTACCAACACACAGGTGTCGTTGACTCAAAGCAGCCGTTTCATGCTTTAAGCTTCGCTCACATCGAACGAAATTTTGCACACGATCGTGTGCTGAAGCTCTGATAAACAGTAAACAACTTAATTGAGTACGAATCGTAGAAACTGCAGTAGTGGATTCGCCCAACAATTGTATGAGAGTTGGATACCTAGTAGTTCGATGATGAGCTGGGGAATATGAAAAGTTTCATGAAATACCTGATTATGTTTAAGAAAGTTATTGATAAAATAAGGCAGAATATATTATATAGAGGATTAAATTAGGCTTAAATCCTGCTTTCGATCCTCGAATCAAGAAATAGTTCCAAGAAATGAAGAAAAATTCGTTCTCCCCTTTTTGTCAATTCTATGCTCAGAGACTTTATGCTTTTCTTTATGTATTATCCTAAAATAAAATAAAATTTGTGTCAGTAAAATATTGTATAATTAAGTCACACTGAATATCAAATTTATTTACTATGAAAATCTTCAAATCCTTTTGACAAGTAACCAAGGCGAATCACTCATTCCTCGAGTAAAACTTTCTTGAATCTAATCCTATTTTTTTACATCACGTATAAAATTATTCAATACAGTCCTCAATAATCATTCTACAACGAAAATTATCATTATTAGGACTTCGTTCCAAATAGCAGATAATCATACGATCAATGGTCTTATTGTAAATTGTATTCGCAGAAACATTGCAAAATAGCTTTAAGCATATGTACACATATACATACATTGTAACAGTCTTATCAGAGAACGTGCGAATTTGCGCCGCCCAAGTCTTCGCGGTAATGCCCCTGTTATCGGAGCTTCTCGATATTTTAAATTAGTATTTCGCATTACTTTATCTAAATACATTTATTAATCGATACATCAACTTGTTATAGTTCTAAAATGTTTGGAATAATTGTTTATCGTGGTCGATTACGTACACTCAATAGGTTGCGAAGCTGATAAATAACTGCGAGAGGAGGAGTTTACGAAACAGATGGTAGCCTATCCACGAATATCGCAATATCACGACAGGACTTCAGTGGAAACGCTATGTTACCTTTGTTCGCTTACTTTTATAATTGAATCGTACAAAAGCCAAATCGATTAACTTTCAATGGTTTAATTTCTGAAAATGTGAGCGCTGATTGTATATTCTAGTACTAAAATGTAGAAAATGGCTAAATTGCAAAATAATCGCCCGCTTTATAGGAAATCGTTTGCTTTATGATGTCGAATCATATTTACGGTATTGATAATGGTATGCATTCAATAAACAGATTTTAATTGCAACATAGTCGGATTTGAACCTCGATTTTAGTTTCCACGTTTCACAGACTAAGGACCATCAGGCAGAAATGACAGACATACATATATAATGTAACGTTACAATAGTTTGGATGTTATGTAGTTACGACATGATAGGTAGTTAGGAAAATTAATAGGGAACAGTTAACGATCATTTAAGTGAATGCTTTACCCAAGAATAATTATCTAACAGTAATTAGATAAAGGGGACAAATTTTATAGAAGTAACTCTTACTGTTAGAAGTGATGAAAAAAGAATTACTTGTGTGAATTCTACCGTTTTGGTTATTGCAGACAGACAATTGTGTTGAGGTTATTCGACGTGTAAACAGAGAAAGCTCGTGGATAAATTGCAAGGCAGAAAATATATTTAAATAGAAGTGTAATTATAAGTAAGAATATAATTTGAGCTGGTCCAGATCCGTACGCTAGCTGCGTTACCCAATAACTGAAAACCCCGAAGCCAACGTTGCCTGTCTACTGTTTATGGCCTGTCTTCGTCGCAGTCTTTTGTCTACACGCTGTCGATGGCTTCAGTGCTTGAGAAAACTAAAAAGACCAGATATAGAGTTTTCTTAGAAGTGGTAACCACTTCAACAAATTGTAACAGCTAGATCCTAATACTTAACAACACAGTTAAAGAAAAGAACACACGAAACATGAAATATTTCAAAACCGCAAATGTCAATATACAAGACTTGGACGAAGCAATATGCACAAGTCCTTAGAGGGTTGATTCTATACTTTGAAATTTCATTGCTTATCCCGGGAACGATTGCCGTCGCAATAATACGTACTACGTACCTTCAGCTTCGGTAAACGGTGCCACTCGAGCGGCACGCAAACGGAAAGAAGAGAAAAAAAACCGTGTGGCAGAGAAAGGACGCAGTCACCCCTTGTTTCCGCTCCGTCGACCCTCCAATCTTGGAAGAGGCAGAAAATAGAAACACAGAAACTAGAAACAAGAGCGCGAGACGGATGAACGAAACGAACGAAGCCGGTACGAAAGAAAGAAAAGAAAAAAGAAAAGGGAGAAAGAAGGCAGGCAGACTTTCATACGGGACGAACGATACCTTCTCGCGTCGGAAAATAAAATGAGCCGTTGAACGAAGTGGTCAGAACGACGACGAGCAGAGACGCCAGAGCGAGAACAGCCAACTATGTTTCCTCTATCGTCCTCCTAGAAACTTCTCCACGGCCGATTTCCTCCGGTCTCCACCTTTTCCCCACTATATCCAGGCTGGATGGGATGAATTGCGCTTTTAGCACTTGACTTTTAAACCCGGTAAGCGGATCAAGTCCCGCTATATAGCTACTTTTAAATGTCGTCTCTTGCCCGACGATTTCACCGGCGACGACAACCACGCAGAGCCGTCGACGTCGACGACGTCTAACGGCGACGACGAGATGACACTGGTTGCAGGCGTCGCGGCAAACGGCGCGACGTCTCACGGATTAACTCGTTCGAGGGTTACGAGGCCGCGATTATGTGCCACCTGCCACGATTGCGGACGCTCTGGCATTAGTCTGTAATTATACGTGGCTCTGCGTGAAACAGGTAGCATTATGCCGTCGTAAATGGGAGACGGAATATGTAGTTCTCACCGGCTAATTGGACCCGGTTATTGCTGCTTAAGACGAGCCACATGGACTAGTGCTTTCTGAATTATTTTCAACCACCGCGCGAACCGTGATTTTGCCCCGTTCACACACAAAGAAATTTTACGACGTTTTATGCGATTATTGAGTAAAAGAAGGAATGTTTGAAATGGAACGAATAGGGAAAATTTCGTTGCATGATGTTGCTTACGTTATTTGATTAGGAGTATAATTTCGAAAATTTAATATACTAGTTTCTAGAATCAATTACTTTTCTTACTTCTTATTCCGCATCTTTATCGCAATAAAGATTTTATCCCAAAAATGCTGATTTTTAAAATTAAACTTTGATTTAAAAAATGATCAAAATTTCTTGAAATGAGTAACAATCTCATTCTTTCCTTTCCCAGTTATCAGAAACAAAGGAACAATTACTTAACGCTGTTTAGAAATCCTTGATGCAATTCTATTTAATTGCTAGGAAAATCGATACCTGTAATAAATTCCACGAAAACACTTGAAGTGTTTCGAGTGGAATGATAGAATTTCACGTGAACAATAAAAATCATACTAAATAATAACATTGGACAACAAACCTTGAGGATAAGTATCGATAATTGAGAAGTGCGACTTACGTACGTATACCTGATGTTGGCTGCGTGCGTCGATTGATTGGAACAAAGGGTGGGAGGTTAAGTTGGTGTAACGAAAAATATTACGCGTCGAAAGAGTTTCGAAAAGAATATCGTTTCAGCATTTTCTACGTAACCACCGATTATTACCGTTAATCGCTACCACTATCGTCCAAGATACCCTTTAAATTTTTCTACACACCACAGTGTGGGACGATAACGCGTGATAACGTCCCACCATGTTAGCCGGGCGTTCTGTCCTGTTGAAAATTCGACGCACGTCGGTCGACGGCATCTCGAAAGCGACGAAAGAACACCATCGTCCTGTGTGGCCGGTCCACACGGGTGAGATTTAATAATGTAGAGTAGCGGGCTAGACGCTAGGTACACACCGAGATTGGTACACACCGCTTTCGGGCGTCTTCAATATCTGAGCAGCTCAAGAACCGCATTGTCTAGGGCGACGGCCCAACCCTGTGCTTTATGATTCTCTCTCTCTCTCTCTCTCACTCTCTCTCTCTCTCTCTGTGTCTCTCTTCTTCTTCTTCCTTGTCTTGCTCTATCCCTGGCCGACGATGACGACGATGACGAGCATTATGCGCCGGATAATGGTCCAACGGGTAGCTATTCACTCGCCCACGGTGCACGTGCAAAGAAACCGTACTTGACAAACATCCCCTACCAAAGCCTGATTGAATTATACCTCCCCGGCTACCAACCAGCTCCGCCTTTCGAGTAGGACAGATAGAGAGACGGATGTTAGGACGAGGATCAAGAATTATGCACCGATGTTCTGATCGTGTGAATATTTGTTTTCGAAAATACGCGGTTCCGTCCTTTCGATCGAGGATTCTCAATTGAAATGTAAATATCAATGAGGAAACTTGAAAGATCCACCAAGTTTTTTCATTTCAGTAAGCGTGAGTTGCGTAATCTCTCGTTCTCCTTGTCAGTGGAGCGTGTTTTCGCCAACTTTTTAGATGGACAGCTAATTTCTGCGCGTGGACGGAGAGGAAGATATCGAAGAACGTGGATGGAAGAGGGTGAGAAAGGCCAGGCGAGGAACGCGCGCGCGTTCCCCACGTCGTCGTCGACGTTCGTGCACCCAGGAGACGATCTCTCGGTCGAGAAAGCGTCGACGAGAGGAGTCCTATTCCAATTCCAGCGAGTTAATTGGAATTGTTTGCCGCAGACACCGCGAGCCGCTTGCCTTAGCACAGCCCCGAGCCCTGTATCTCCCCCCGTCATCCGTACACCCTTCGACCTCGTCCTCGTCGAACTCACACCGGTATGTTTCGTTCATACGACTAAGCGACGTCTTCAACGGAATTAATTCCTTCCGCGACGGCGTGACTTAAATTTCCACCCCGAGAAATGAAGCGCTGACCGCTTTGAGAATACGGTACTGGGCATGTGTTTAGGGATGAATACCGATCGATGAATACCGATCGAACATCTTTAGGAACCAAGTTCTGATACGATATGGATGAGTTTTGAATAGTTACGTAAACGAAGGTGCACGTGCGTATCTTCAATTAAGGGTGCGAAATATTATGAAAATACTAAGAGTATATTTGCATTACAGTTGCCTTTATGAAAAATTGTTTAGTTCGTCTAAGATTCCTTTCGTTGATGTACCTTTACCGAAGCATACGGTTGATTCACGCGACAAAATAGAAGCGAAACTGCAATTTTGGACAAACTTTAATTTTATGCAATTCGGTAATAGTTCTATACAGGAAGATTACGTGCTTAATAAAAATCGGGTGGGCGAGTGGTCTCGCCGAAGCTGGAAAGTAGCTATCATACGTCAATGAATATTTTCTATGTGCAAACATTTTTACATTTCGCTTAATAAAGCTCCCAAAGCAGGTCACAAAGGTAGAGGAAATTTGTCAGCTAATGTATTCTCCTTTGATTTAGTAAAATAAGCTGGTACTTCATACAGTTTCGTTTATCATGAAACCAAGATATTTTTCTAATTGTTTGACTATCAATATGAAACTCGCACTCAGGTGTCACGTCACATGTCATCAAAACATTTCCACGAATCGATGTTTTTATAATTACTACGATTCCGAACATGACACAGAGATATGAAACTAGAGTAATTTGCAAGGAGAATACGAGATAACGCAGTTCACAAGTATATCTTCAAATTGATAAATCTTATCGAAATAACATTATCATCTCCACAACTTGTATATAAAATACGATGGGATACAACTTGGCAGTAGTTTACATCGAAACGCGACTAAAAAAAGTCAAAGGAGAAGAAAAGCATCGAAAGTAAGTACCGATACAAATTTCTTTGAATTAGACGGCTGCCAAGCATGCATCATTTTATTGATCAATAAGCTATTTGCAAAAATTGTTGCTTTTCACAGACATGAAGTATAGAATTTTCCTCTTTGCCTTGAAGGCTATGATACACTGGATGCTCACCAACTGAAGTTTTAACAAATTCGTTATGAGACTAGCTACATCGTCTTGCAAATATTTTATTCATCGGAATGCGCATCCACTGTAACCATACCCTATTAAAGCAGTCTAAACTTCTTCCTTTAAACATAAGCGGTCATCAACAAAAATAAAGAACTAATTTTTTTACAGATGAAAGTTATTGTAGCACTCTTGGTTGCCCTGGTTTCGGCCAGTCCTCTGAATGCTACCCAACTCCCAGCCACGGGTTCGGGCGCTCTAGCAAGGGAGCTCCAGCCTTTCCTCGACATAATCCCGATTGGAAAGATTCTCGAAATATCGAAAGCCTACCTGGCTCAGGATAGAGAATTCCAAATAGCCGTTGAGTTATTCAAGTCCAGCGAATCGAAACAATGGGTACAAGAGATCGAACAGAACTTTGCATTCAAAAACATGCTGGACTATATACAGAACAGCGGTTTGGATATAAAATTGCTGGTGAACCGCTTCAACAAAGCTCTTGGTATCCCATCTGTGATTTCTAGGATAAAAACCTTCTTCGCTCCTTATATCATGATCACCGGTGGAATCGAAGGTTACGTCTACGATATCGGTAGTCTTATTTCGATAGATAAGTTTGAGCAACTGTACGAAGAGAAAATAGCGAACTCCAAGGTATTCAAGGATTTCGTGCACGAAATGACCTCCGCCGAACACTTATCCTTGTACGTGTCCATTTTCTCGAATAAGCACTACCAAAATTTGGAACAACAGGCCGCAAACATCGGCATCAATAGAAACTATTTCCAAGTTTCCGCTCCTTTAATACTTATACTTTCCACTGTAATTTAAAGTTGAAAGTATTAGGTTTTAGGAATTCAATTCGACAATGCTTATTGTTCATTTGTTTCGTAAGAAATAAAATATAATTATGGTGCATTGAAATATTTGTTTAATCTTTCTTTAATCTACATCCTTGTTACCACTACACTATTAAGTAGTCCAATTTTTACATAAGAAAAAAATTTTATTAAAAAATTTTGTCAACTACATATTTATACCAATAGAAAGGAACATTTAATAAGACCGATAATTCTTTTACTGATAAGAATGTAAAACATTATCGAGAAAACCTCGCAATGAGTAATATACAGCTCCACGAGTGAGCATTTTTTGCGCAATTGTATGCAAAAAGAAATGTTACCATCAAGGAATATCAAGAAATTGTGTACAAACATTTTTCTTATCTACTATGAGGTGGCAATTCGAATGTTGTTGACAAAATACTATTAAGCGGAAGCTCCCCCTTAAAAAATTATCTGTAATCTTACAATCATATAATTATACTTATGCTCCCCCCCCCCCCTCTCTCTCTCTCTTTTTATTATGTTCCTGTGTTAATATATGCCTGTTGATTCACTCGTTCGTAATTAAACAAGTTGAAGAACATTACAAAAAATTTTAGGAATATATCGTATTCTATTGCTATCGAACATGTTTGCGGATATTTTGCAAATTCTAAGATAGATTTTACAATACCAAAACCAAATGTGTAAGAGTAAGAAATTTGGAATTTGTCACGTTGACATTTCATTGCAATTTATTTCTCAGTAATGATTATTAACTATTTATGACAATCTTTAGGCGATCAATATCTACATAAATTTATTTAGCAGCTTGATCGCGAGCGTTACTCGTATTTACATCGCCGCGCCGCACCGTATGGCGCCCATTCCTTCCAAAATGGCATGACTTTTTCCACCCATAGAAATGGAACATTGACCGTAATGAATTTTATATCTTTTCTCGTAAGAAAGAGGCAGACTTTGCACAGTTACATGAACCATCAACGTCATATGTTATACCTTGAACATTCGTGCAATTGAAAGTGTCCTTTAAAATTTCTAGTGTGAAATATTATGAGAATATTAATGGTACTTTTGTATCATAGTTCTTGTTATAAAAAATTGTTTAATTCATCTAAGATCTCTTTCGAGTAGTATTTGACGTGGCTTCTTCAATGCTTCTAGTGGATTCACGCGGCGAAACAGTAACGAAACAATGGAAATTGTAATCTATGCCTTAATTCATATTCGATTAAAGTTGTGTGAAGGATGTTTTCGCGCTTATGTTCGGGAAGGGGAAAGGTCTCGATGAAGCTATGAAAGTAGCCACCATATGTCGATAGATAAATATATCCTATGTGGTGTTATGTTTGTATACCTTTTTTTATGAAGCTCCCAAAGCAGGCTAAAGAAGTCGAAGAAACTTTGTCTTGATAGAATAAGCTCGTACATTATACAGATTCCTTTATCAAGAATCCTTCTTTCGAATTGATCGATAATCTGTGTGATTACCATTGTGAAACTAGCATGCAGGTGACATAAAAAGTTTATCAAAACATTTCTAGGAATCGATACATGTTCTTACAGTTAACACGATACAATGGATAACGAAGGAAAGATATAGCACTGAAATAAGTTATATGCCAATAGAATATGAGATGACGCATTTTACAGGGGTATCTAGAAATCTATTAATCTTATCAAACTACAATTATCGCTTGCTTCACCTGTATATAAAATGCACCAGGACACGACCTGCTGTTACAACAGGTCGAGGAGAAAACTACAAACGATTAAAGCAAGTCAAAAGAGAAGAGAAGTATCAAAGGTAGGTACCTACCCATACAATTTCATTAAATTAAACGTGTGCTAAACATGTACCATTTTCATTGGTGACCAATCTATACGAACAAATTTTGTATTTTTACATACGAAACATAATCTTTCTTGCTTATTCTATTGAATTTCCCGTCATTTTTTTCGATACTTGATTAGTCAGAACGCGCATCATCTATAACCATAACGTAAGAAAGCATTCTATTTGTGCTGCGGATAAAATAGGAGTAGAGTTAATTACAAACACAATATAATCAATCACAGATCAATATAAACTTTTTCCTCTCAACCCATGTGTACGTGTATCAACGATATTCAGAGATTTCGTTTCTTCGCAGATGAAAGCCATCGCAGCTCTCTTGGTCGTCCTGGTCGCGGCCAGTCCTCTGAATGCCTTCAAAGTCCCAGCCACGGGTTCGGGCGAGCTCGCCAGGGATCTCCAGCAGTTCGTGGACATAACCCCGAACGATGAAATTCTCGCAGTATCGAAAGCCTATCTGGCCCAGGACAAACAATTCCAAATAGCTATAAAGTTGGTCAGGAGCAGTGAATCGAAACTATGGGTACAGGATGTCGAAAAGGCACCGGAATTCAAAATGCTGCTGGACTTTATACAGAAATGTGGTTTTGATATAAAATTGGTGACAAACAACTTCAACAAAGCCCTTGGTATCCCACCTCTGCACTCTAGGATACAAGCTTATTCGACCCCTTACCGCAATATCACCGGTGGAATCCAAGGCTACATCTACGATATCGGTAGACTTATTTCGATGGATAAATTTGCGCAGATCTACGAAGACAGGATAGCGAACTCCAAGGTATTCAGGGATTTCGTGCACGAAGTGATCTCCGCCAAATACGTACCTTTCTACCTATCCATTTTCTCGAATAAGCACTTCCAAAATTTGGAAAAACAGGCGGAAAACGCTGGCATCGATAGAAACTATTTCTTCGTTTTAGCTCCCTCACTACTTGTAATTTCCACTGTAATTTAAAGTTGAAAGTATTAGGTTTTAAGAACTCAGTTCCATAATGCTTATTGTTCATTTATCTCTTAAAGAATAAAGTATAATTATATTGCATTGAAATATCGCCTTCTTTATCTACATCCTTGTTACCACTACACTATTAAGTAGTCCAATTTTTACATAAGAAAAAATTTTATTAAAACATTGTTGGTAACCACATGCGTATACCAATATAAAGTAACATTTAACAAGACAGATAATACTTTTTGGAAATGTAAGAAATGTAAAACATTATCGAGGAAATCTCGTTATGAGTAATATACAGTTGCGGAGTAAACATTTTTTGCACAATTGTATCAGAAAATAGATGTTACCGCAGAATATCGAGGAATTGTATACAAACATATCTCTTATCTACTATGAAGTAGCAATTCGAGTGTTGTTGACGAGATTATTATCAACCGGGAGGGTGGGCTTCTTATATACCTATTGCTCCCTCTTTCTATCATGCATTTCTACCGTGTTAATACAAAACACCCGCTTGATCCGCTTGTAATTAAACAAGTTGTGTAACATCTAGACATTTTTTTGCAGAAGAAACGCATTCCTTTCCTACCATAGATGTTTGTGAATGAATGGCGCGAGGTCTCGATGGAGTTGGGAAAATAGCCATCATACGTCAATAAACATTTCCTATGTGAACGTTTTTGTGTCACTCTTAACGAAGCTCCCAAAGGAGGTTATGGAGGTCAAGGAAACGTCTTCTTGGAACTGATATAACAAGCTGGTACAATATATAGCTTCATACCAATATATAGCTTCATACCAATATACAGCTGTATACCACAAACCTAAAATTATTTTCGATCTGTTCCATGACGTAACAGTCATGTGGAATTGACACGTTGGTGTCACAGGTAACATCGCACGTCTTCGAAACATTTTCACAAATCGACAAGTTCATAACATTAATACTACTTAATTGGAAATTGCATAGTTATATGAAGCTAGGCTAAGTCATTTGCAATCGGAGTACGATATAACGTATTTTACAAGTACACAATGAAATCGATTAAGCTTATCGAAATGCATTTACGATCTGCCCTATTCGTACGTAAAATGCAACGGGACACAACCTGGAGGTAGTTCACATCAAGAGGCGAAATATGATTAACTAAAAGAAGTCAAAGAAGAAGAGAAAATTGTTGACTTTTACATACATGAAGCATTTTTAATCCTGATTCCGTTAAATTTTGTACATCGATCCTCTATCCGATTTGTCACAGAACAGTACCTTAGACTATGATACATTGGATACTCACGAACTAGAATTTTATGATGAGAGTAGCTACATCATTTTTCAGATACTTTATAGTTCACAACGTGCATTCATTATACCCATAGCGTAATAAAGCAGTAGAATTCCTTCCTCAAAACATAAACGTGTATCAGTCATATTCAACGAATTCATTTTTTGCAGATGACAGACATCATAGCGTTCTTGGTTGTTCTGATTGCGATCAATTCTCTGAACGCCCTCCAAGTCCCATTCACGGGTTTGAATCTCGCCAGGGAGCTCCAGTAATTTGTCGACTTGATCTCGATCGAGGAGCTCCTCGAAATATCGAAAGCATACCTGGCCCAGGACGAACATTTCCAAACAGCCATGAAGTTGATGAACAGCAACGAGTCGAAACAATGTGTACAAAACTTGGAACAAGCGCCTGAATTCAAGGTGCTGCTGAACTATACGCAGGGCAATGGTTTTGATGTAAACTTGGTGGTGAACAATTTCAACAAAGCCCTTAGTATCCGACCTCTGACCTCTAGGATAACAGCTTACTTGATTCCTTACAAGGTCACTGGTGGAATCAATGGCTACATGGAGGATGCCGCTCCCTTATTCCGATGGATGACCTGTCGCGTCTCTACGAAGACAAAATTGAGCACGCCAAAGTGTTTAGAGACTTGGTGTATGAAGTGGTCTTGAACAAGTACTTAACATTCTACATGTCCATTATCTCGAACAAGAACTTCCTGGAAGTGGCACAACAGGTCGTAGACGTTGGTTTCAACATGGATAGAACAATTTTCCAAGCCTTGTCCCCATTTTTACTTATAATTTCCATTGCAGTTTAAAGTTTTACATATTAAAAAAGCATGCATATTTGATATTTCAATGGTATTTATTGCAGCTTCCCGGAATAAGGAATAAAATATATTATGATGAATTAAAATATCATCTTCTTCATGTTATGTCCCTTTTATCTTTACACTACACAAAAGGTTCGATTTTTATAGAAGAAAAAACTTTGTTAAGAAGTTATTAGAAAATCTGCGATAATCTGCATTTACTCAAAAATTGTAAAATTTCGAAAAGGTAGTGTTTTTAGAGAATAATTTTAGAAATATGTTTATATGTTTAGGGATAATTTTAGGAAAGCGTGAAACATTATCATCAAAATCTTGCAAATAATATAGTATAGGAATGCATATGCAATTCCAGGTATGAACACTTTATCCGTAATTATGGATACGTGAAAAAATAGCACAAAATGACAAGGCAGTACGTGTATTGTAGTGTACGCAAGCATTTTTCTTATGTATTACGAAGCACCAACTCGAGTGACGATAACGAGATATTATCAAAAGGAAGGAGCCCCTTTACCGATTATTCGCTATCTTTCAGCTGTCAAGCTCATCTACTGCCCCCTCTCATTCGGCCATATCTTTTTATTGTAGTAAAATGCAGAGCACGTGTCTTATCCACTTATAATTGACCAAGTACACATTTAAATGATATAATCATATGAATAACATTTGAACGTTCTTTTGAAAATTCTGTTTCTGTCGCAATTGTGCATATGTGCGGATATTTTGCAAATTATAAACTAAATTCTACGTTACTAAAACCAAATGTGTAAAAATAAAAAATCTGAAATGTATTATGTTTACATTCCACTGCAGTTTATTACTCAATAATGATTATTAATGGTTCATGACAATTCTTAGGTGACTAATGCCTGCGTTAGGTAGGCGTGCAGCTCATTGAATAGTTCGATCGCGAACGTGATCTCTAGTCCACCCTCTTTCGCCCAGAAATAGTGATGATGTAGCACATCGTTGGTCTCAATCGCGTTGCAAAGCTCCAGGTAGTCTTTGGACCTCAACGTATACACAAATCTGCGGAAGCTTGCCGAGTATTTCACCTTTTGTCGCAACAGTTCGTGCAGCTCGTCCAGTGGCATGGTCTCCAGGATTTTATTGATCATCACGGTCAGGCCTCCGGCTGCCATACTCGGATCGTATTTAATGAACCTGGGAGACATCTTCCAAAAGCATCGTATCTTCTCTTGCCAGGAATCCACGTCCAAACCATTCTGTCGCAGAAAATTGATCAATTTGTTTGCTTCAGGCATGTTCTGGAACTCGCGCAATATGAATCTCTTCTGGTCGTTCACGAAGCTCACGGTATCTCCGATCTGGGGGTCGTATTCCATGTATCTTTCAATGATTCGTTGTACTTCTTTTATAGGGACGAACGCCAAAATGTCTTTGAGATCTTCGTCGAGGGAGCTGTTGTCTTCCAATGGGAGTACGCTTAATAAATCTGGATCGTTCGATCGAACTCTGATCCGATAGGCAAGGAATCCGAAAAAAGCAACCGAAGCTGCGGCTACCATGGTAACAATCATAATTTGAGGGTTCATGTCTTTCAGAAGATTAAAGTTGATTCTTAATGTTGATTTAGTAAGAAATCATTGTACCAGATGATTCGTTTCAAGCGCAAAATTCTTGACCAATTATCGACAGGGTTTGTTAATGTAAATCCACTGGTCTGGTACAACATGTAAAAAACGGGATAAGAGGTTAGAGTTGCGAACAATGTTGCAACTGCGCAAAGTTTAACCCTTCAGAAACTTACGACGAAAGTTTGCACACTTAAGATACGGAAGAGAGAAAGACCTTGTTCAAAGTGGCCGAGTAGATTCGCCAGGCCATCGTACGATGATAGACATCCCTTTGCTAGGTTAACGTTTGACGCGTTCCTTAAAGAACACACGAGACGAAAGCAAATTATGACGGTTAAACTTCTATTGGTCGAGATATCCTCTTTTTGACACGAGATTTATTAAGCTAGTGGATTTGTGCAGCAGTTACGACAAGAAATTTAAGTTTTCTTTATTCCGCGAATTTAACAGGGCAAGCCATTGCGAAGATTAGCATGCACCTGCGATACTACATTTTTATTTGCGCTGAAAGTTCGCGAAGTCAGCGGAGTTTCATGAATCTAAATGTAGTGGTTGCGCGAAACTACCTTCACATATGTCGTTGAACGAGATAAGGAAGATAATAGATAATTTTTAAAACTATTATTTATCCTTCTATCTACTATTAAATTAAACTGCTATTATTATCCAATGAAACCTAGCTAACTTTTTAATGAATAAATTATCTCTGAATAATAGAGAATAATAGAATTTCATAGCTAATCATCCTGTCAGAAGAGCAAATCACGAAAATATTATTTTCTGCGCAAACTATATGCGTTCAATATTTCATTTGACAAAACGGTTCTTGCTATGCACCAGTCTAATATTATTTAATGCAATCATTTCATATAAACTTATTATAATTGTTTAAACGCAAAGACTTCGAGCTACATAGATTATTGAAGAGTTACAAGTGTAGGTCTGTAATATTTTTTAATTGAGAAATATAGTACATGTTTCCTATCATTTCCGCAATTTTCCTTTCGCATGATTCTATCATCATTTCGAGAAGAATCGTGACATTGACATTTTTAAACGTTTCACTTAATAATCAAATTCGCATCGTCTGGCGTGATGGTCTTCTTAAGATGCATTTCAAAGATATCGTCAATGTTTTATCATGCAAGCGAGCTACGTCACAATACGTGCACGATACGCGATGATAGTTAAAATGAAACGTAATATAGTAAAATGAATGGTTGCAATACAATTGTATTCGACAGATTATGGTTATATTTCGAGGATTCTTTGCGTTATCATATTGTCACCTAATCCACCAACACATAATTACATAATTAATAAATCTACTCATTTTTTCTAGTAAATAACGCATGTGCGCACATTATATATTGTACTTAATGTACTTTGAAATTATTCGATGTTTGATACACAAACTTTTACATATTTCATACATTTTTACACGCTGCGTAAGGAACGTCCAAATATATGACATACGGATATATTTGACTACTTCATTTATAGTTTATCTTATTACCATATAATTTCTTTTCATTTAGAAATTTCCTTTGTAGGTACTTTATTGCATAGGAATATATTTTGCGACGGACCCTTGTGTCAGGGGTGGTTTCATTAAGATTTTAAAGTACCTTTTTTAAGCGCTATTTTTAAATATATAAATATTTTTAAATATAATATAAATATATATATAGTTGGAGTATACATATATTCTAGCTTACAAAAAGCTTGATAGCTGAATGGTTGCAAGATTTTTTACACCGTAGAAAGTCATCATAATTGTAACGTGACATGAAACCACATAAATAATGTGGATGCATCAGTGCTATTTACCAGGATAACTTTTCAGGAAATAGGTATTTAGAAAACAATAAATTGGTGCTCAATTTCAACCAGCCGCATCCTTTGCGTAATAGGATACATTACAAAACAGATTATTTTGAACACTCGTAATATACCTACGATTTCTTGTAAACAATAATCATCGATAAAAAAACGTGAAACATACACACGTTCCTTATCTATTACAAAAAATAGGTAGGCTATTAGTTATATAACATTACGGATTATCATGAGCCAAGATAATGTCAATAATGATAAATTCCTTGAAGAAGTAATCGTAATCTATCGAGTACAATTGTGTCGCAATGTTTAATTTCAATTATTATTTCCTATCGTACACTCAAAATGCTATTTCTGCGTGATAAAAGCAAACGATACCTCCAAAATATGTTTTAAGCGAACTATTAACTTCTTATATAAATTTGATTGGTGTACACAATTGAAAACTCCAAACATCGAATGATTTCTATGTATGAACCGATCTTTCTCATTAAGGCATTATTTTAAGCTGGACTTATCATATTGAATAGCAAGTGGTGATAATAATAAAATTCGCTATTATTCTTCGCCACTAATCAATAAATGATGTTTGACTGTATAGGCTTGTATATAGGCTTATTCATCCTTATTATACTATAGATATATTAGGAATTTTTCAGATCAATTGATTTGACATATAGGAAATTTTTAGTGTCTATATTTGTATATTGTTTTTTTTTTTCATATTTTTCCATTCATTTATCTATAAATGGTGAGAAATTTAGTTTATATTTTATTGTATGGTAACATCTTGTTATGACTGAATGGAAGTTAACAAATTTAGGGAAAAATTATAAATTAAGAAAGACTTGTAGTTGTTATTCCAACTCTATTATCTGATAGAAACAGAATTACATTGGCTACTACCGTTTCGTAATTTTGATTATATCGATATGATTGATAGCCACAGATATCATTTTATAGTTTTTGATTATGATGTAATGTTCGTTAAGAAACAGTAGCAAAATTAACAACGCGAAATTAAATAATTTTAACTTTTAAACAATTCCCACACAGATTTTCCTGACATGGGAATTATTCATTCGGCTCCATTTCACTTTAAAAAGCAGGAGTTTTCTATTCAAAATTTCTCATGGAAATAAAACTTTAATCCGTAGATTATATAATATTACTTCTTTTTCTACAAATATTTAACATTTAATATTTTCTTTAATATTGTATTTATTATTTCACCATTGTGTTTACCATGTATTTAATATTTTAACATTAATTTCAAATATTTTCTATGTTATAAAAAGGTGTAAAAACACTAAAAAGTGTAAAAAAGAAAGAACAGCATTATTTTACTAATGTCAATTAACTTAATATATTTATTAAATATTATTCTAAAATTAGCATACATATATATGAAATAATTTTACATGTTACAAGTCACAATTTTAAGTCAATTATATGTACATACAAATGGTCTATACGTGCATTCTTATCTGTAATGCTTAAAGATATTTATATATCAACGCTTTAGCTATGAGAAACGTGAAGAAATTCGTATGGAACGTATTGCTGTCGACATAGAGGTAGTTAAGCTGTACTAGTATTCTTTGGAAATGAGGATTCGTGAAGGTACTTGTGTAAAGGTTCTCGTATTGAAGAGATAGAATTTCGTGCAAGAAATTTTTGAAAACCTCAGAAGTTACGACCTTGTATTCGAACAGATTCGATATATTGTACACAGATATGACTTCTGAAACGTCTTTTATATAACCTGCGATTCCTCCGGTAATTCTGAGATTAGAATTCACATTAGTTTTTTCGATATTCGCTGCCATGGCTTCTTTTACGTCCTTCATTAAAGTGTAACCGTCAAGACCTTGGTTTAGCAAATACTTCATGAGGGTTTCGTATTCGGGTAAATCTTCCACGTTTTCGACGAAGCCCTTCATATCATCGGATTGCAAGAAAGTCATAATCCATTGGAATTCCTTGTCTCTGGCTTGATATACTTGCGTGAGCTCCAGTACTTTGTCGATGGGCACCAAGTTCACGAAATCTTGCAATTCCTTGGCCAGGGCACCTGTGCCAACGCTTGGCAACATGTAAGCGTTGAGATGGCTGGCTGCGGCCAGGATAGTCAATACTGTGAGAGCGAATTTCATCTGAAAATTAGGATGAATTATGAAAAAATGGAAAATCACGATGAAATTTATTGAAATGATTTAGCGTTCGATCATTATGGAATTATCAATGTATTTATACAGTGTCGTTAATAGAATTTATGTTAATTAACAGAAATTGGTATGTATATGTTATTGTACAATGTACTCAAATGATATAGGAATAAAAATCTTTAATTAATTTCAGAATAATATGTGAATGGTTCTAATTACAACTATGAATTACAGTTAATCCATTAATTCTTAAATTGTGAATGACTGCAATTATACTTAAAACTATATGCTACTTACTGTAGGACCTGGTTTTTTTCTCATTAATGCCGGGAGAATTATAACGCCCATCAATTTTTCATTCCGTCTTATATATCACGGTGAATTTGACTTACTCATTCTGATAAGATTATTTGAATTAGTCATTATTAAAAAGGTCACTAATATATGAGAAACGAATAATGACGTTCCCAAATCTGATTCGTCAAATAGATAATTAATCCAAATGAAACTATAGCTCAATTTTAGGATGTGTAAAAAATAACAAGTAACAAGAGTAATAAAAAGTTACTGCTATTTTATCGATGCATGTATGTCGATATTTTTAGGAATTATAAGCTTTTTAATGCTACTTATTAATGGAAAAATTGTTCGATTAAATATTTTTTACTTTTTTGCAGTCAGAATCAAGAGAACGTTTGGATGTAATATGTATTGTAAAATATGAAATATTTTTATTTTACATTATCTATCATCTATCTATTATCTAGCATCTATTATTTATTATCTGTATTTTATATTGTATCATGATAGAATATACGGAATGTAATGTAAAACACATTTTTGTTATTATTACGTGTTAATATTATATCACAAAAAATTTTCATTACGAAAAGTAAAACTCATCATTTTTAATGGATAATTATTTTTTAAAAATATAATCAAAATAATTGAAACACTGAAGGCATCGTATCGTTTATATGCTCCAGCTTGAACGAAGTTAATGCTTTAAAAATTTGCAAAATTAATGGATAACATAATTAATTATATTATATCGATTACAGCTTTATATGAAGTTTAAGGCAAATAAAATGTTAATTGCTGAATGAGATCTATGATATACCCACTTTAAATCGACGCAATTAGTGCAGTAATTTTTTTGAAAATGATAAGAAATGATCACCTAACTATCAGACTGCTGTTATAAACATTTATGTGGCGTCCTCTATGTCGACGCTTATGAATCACGAACTCATTACGGTTGTAAAACTTTGCAAATCTGACGTGACAATCAATGTAAACATCGCTATTGTATAGTACCAGCCAACTGTGCGAAAACATAGATTGTATACCAAATTAACGTTGAAAGTAAATTCGAACCGAAGTTAATAATGACAGAATATATTTAGTTTCAGGTCCTTCATCACCGTTAAATTAATTATTAGATGTGAATTGTTAATTATTTAAAACAACATATATATATATATATTATATATATTATATATTATATATTATATTATATTATATATATATATTATTTCGAAATATACATTTTCATTAATCGTACCTACTTTGCATCTATTTCTTTTCTAAATTAATGAATAATTACCGACAAACGTAAGAAACCGTATGTATCATATACTTAATGATAACTTATTAAACACTTAACTAATGTGTAGGTATAGCAGAGTGTAAATTATCGAAACAGGTAAGTAGACAATCTAGTAAATCGGTAATAATGTTCTTCGATAATTCAGACAAGATAACATCCGATATAGAAATTACCGATTATATTTTTAAGTCCCGAATCAATATTGGTTTAATTGGAAATGGCGAAGCTACTACATTGTGCAATATTACTTAGTTGGAAAAAATGCTAAAACGTGAAAAAAGAATTTAATTTCTATTCTAAAGAGCTTGAGTAGTATACTTATCGTAACATTAAGTAAGAATTAGTTTTTCAAAGATGGATCCCCAAGCATTAATCACATCAAAAATGGCTTATGCATACCACAAATTTTTGTATACACATTCCAATAAAAATGAAACACCACTTTCTTGTTCGTTAAATAACTTATCTTACTAAGATAGTATATTTCCTTAAAATAAGTAGAATAACGCACTATATTTGTATCATTAAAATCCTCACCTCTTTATTTATATAGAGCGATTCAATAGATAGATACAATTATACATATAAGTGCTTCTTTCCCAAAGTTCACTAAAATGTTTTAATATCAAGCACCATAGAAATTTCTACATTAGAACATTAATTTGACTCTAAAAATTCTCTCGCTCATATTACTATTTTTCCTGAGACTTAGAATTAATCCCAAAAAATCGCGTTCCATCATTAACTGCCTGTCTTGGTAGGTTTAAGATCGATTTGTTGAATAATGATCAGTTTCATCCCTCGTCGAAAATAGTTATTCGTTAACGCCGTATTTTGCTGATCAAACAGAAAAGCAAAAGGGCACCGGGTGCAGCGAATGGCCTCAAGTAGCAACGGTAGCTATTCGATAAATAAAAGAGGACCGTGTTCGAGCACGTGGCGCTAACTTTTAAAAGGAAAGTATGGGGTGTCTTAACCGACGCGTCTTCTCGGTTGCCGCGGGGTTTAGCCACCCTTTCACTCTGTCCTTCTCTGGTGAGAACTAACAGAAGGACGAACAAGGGGAGGAACAAGCTGGTGCACGCTACTTCTCTAATTAAAATTGTTACAATTTAATAAGCCTCGAAACTTGCCATTGGCGCGTTAGGATGAAGCAGGAAGTCATAAGAGGGGCAAGTGAGAAAGAAGGGAAATGACACTTGAATCCACGAAGCTTGAGGAATGGAAGGCGAACAACGATTGGGAGAAAAAGGGAGAAAAGAAAGTTCCAAAAAGAAAAGACGATAGATGTGGCTGAACGCGATAGGAAGACACGAATAAAGATGATTTGCACAAAGAGAAACAGACACAATTTAGTAAAATTGAAGTGACCTAGCAATATGAAGAATAAGAAATAAACAAGCAGAGAAAATGAAATAATGCAACCAGTAAGAGTAGTACTCTACCAGACATAAATCCTAACCTATTTTTGTTTTTGCCAAGATTAAGCGAAATCTTTGAAATATGTTCAAATTAAAATATGTATATATGTATATTTGCTCTATAAGTCGATAAATTTTTGCTTCACAACAGGAAAATGAACATACCACAAAGTAAGTTTTCGAGATTTAATGGAAATTAAACGATTACAATTTGTTAAATTCTAAAATAGTCACAAAAAAATCGAGTTTTAGAAGGTTAAGCATTATTCAGTGATAGGTTCCTTGTAGAAGTTGAAATATCAAGAAGTTGACTCTGGGAAGATGAATGCCAAGCACCTTTTCGATGAAATCCCTGATAGGGACAAGGTCCACTCCGTCGTTGATGACCTTCTGTCTCATTTCCAGGAAGATTGGTGATTGGTAAACTGTGTTGACGATTCTTTGGAATTCGTCGGAGTGCAGTCTTTGCATGAAGTTCTGGAAAGCAGGGGAGCTGTGCATCTTTTCATTGTACATGGCCGTGAATTTGTCCAAAGGGAGGGCAGCTTCTACAGCGTTGAACAGAGCTTTCAATCCACCAAGGTTTGATAATGTATTCATCGATGAGAATTCCATGGGTGGTACGTAGTCTTCCATACCGAACAATTTGTGGATTTTGCTGATCACCTTTTTCATGTCCAAGCCAGAGTCTTCCATGTACCTCACCAAATTCTGATATTCTGGCATAGCTTCGACCTTGCGGACCAAATCGTGGAATGCTTCGCTGTACATGTATTCGATTGCTCTCTGCACTTCGTCGTCTTCCAGGTAGGACATAACGATGTTCATTATTTTGTTCTCGTCGACCAGGTTCATGAAGTCGTGAATGTCTCTGGATAGTTCGTCAGAGGCGAAGATTTCCGCTCGCAACAAGGTGCGGGAGTCGACTCTGGGAAGATGAATGCCAAGCACTTTTTCGATGAAATCCCTGATTGGTACAAGGTCCACTCCGTCGTTGATGACCTTCTGTCTCATTTCCAGGAAGATTGGTGATTGGTAAACCGTGTTGACGATTCTCTGAAATTCATTGGAGTGCAGTCTTTGCATGAAGTTCTGGAAAGCAGGGGAGGTATGCATCTTTTCATTGTACATGGCCGTGAATTTGTCCAAAGGGAGGGCAGCCTCTACAGCGTTGAACAGAGCTTTCAATCCACCAAGGTTTGATAATGTATTCATCGATGAGAATTCCATGGGTGGTACGTAGTCTTCCATACCGAACAATTTGTGGATTTTGCTGATCACCTTTTTCATGTCCAAGCCAGAGTCTTCCATGTACCTCACCAAATTCTGATATTCTGGCATAGCTTCGACCTTGCGGACCAAATCGTGGAATGCTTCGCTGTACATGTATTCGATTGCTCTCTGCACTTCGTCGTCTTCCAGGTAGGACATAACGATGTTCATTATTTTGTTCTCGTCGACCAGGTTCATGAAGTCGTGAATGTCTCTGGATAGTTCGTCAGAGGCGAAGATTTCCGCTCGCAACAAGGTGCGGGAGTCGACTCTGGGAAGATGAATGCCAAGCACTTTTTCGATGAAATCCCTGATTGGTACAAGGTCCACTCCGTCGTTGATGACCTTCTGTCTCATTTCCAGGAAGATTGGTGATTGGTAAACCGTGTTGACGATTCTCTGAAATTCATTGGAGTGCAGTCTTTGCATGAAGTTCTGGAAAGCAGGGGAGCTGTGCATCTTTTCATTGTACATGGCCGTGAATTTGTCCAAAGGGAGGGCAGCCTCTACAGCGTTGAACAGAGCTTTCAATCCACCAAGGTTTGATAATGTATTCATCGATGAGAATTCCATGGGTGGTACGTAGTCTTCCATACCGAACAATTTGTGGATTTTGCTGATCACCTTTTTCATGTCCAAGCCAGAGTCTTCCATGTACCTCACCAAATTCTGATATTCTGGCATAGCTTCGACCTTGCGGACCAAATCGTGGAATGCTTCGCTGTACATGTATTCGATTGCCCTCTGCACTTCGTCGTCTTCCAGGTAGGACATAACGATGTTCATTATTTTGTTCTCGTCGACCAGGTTCAGGAAGTCATGAATGTCCCTAGATAGTTCGTCAGAGGCAACGGTTTCCGACTTAGGCATTTCGAAGATTGGGAATTCAATACCAAGAACGGTGTAGATGATGTCTTCGATTAAAATTATGTCAATTCCTTTCTTCACCAGCATTGCACGGAATCTGAGGTAATTTCTGTTTTCGTAGAGAGCGTCCACAAATTTTTGGTTATCCTCTGACTTCAGTTGAGCTACGAAATCACGCCAAGCGTCCGATGTTCTCATCTTGTACACGTAACCACGAATGATTGCGTCATAAGAGATGAGTTGCTTCACGTCGTCGAACAAACCTTTCACTCCACCAGTGATTTGTTTTTTGCTAAACTGCTGGAACGGTGGAATGCCAATTATTTTGTTTAATTTATTCAGCTCGGCGTAAATGTAGACACCGTTTTTTTCTAGATAGTTTGCGAACTTATGGAATTCGTAAAGAGTCTCGATCTCCGAGATCATTGTCTTGAACTCTGATGAGCTGAAGTATTGAAGTAGCTCTTGGAATTCGGAATCTTCAGCGGCATATTCTAGGACGACAGAAGCAACCTTGTCCATCGGGATCAAGTCCAGGAAGTATTGTATATCTTCATGGAGCGGTCCCTTGCCGAAATCTGGGAGATAATGAGAGTTCACAGTTGCGAACGCAAATATCGCCGTGAACAGTACCACTGGGACCTTCATCTGCAAAACGGACGGTACATAGATAATTCAATAGTAAATGAAACGCAATGAAAATAGAAGCATTTTCGATGGTATAAATCGAGACGAAACTTTAACCCATTTAATGAGGTTGGATTAATTGATCGCGTTAAAATTTGCTTGCTCAGAAATTGTTTAAAATTGCTCAGAAGCCAATAAATATAAAACAAACTTGTTGATAAACTCATTTAAACAACAGGTATTTATTAGTTTTTAAGCATAAATAATTATAATATAAAATTTTATTTTACAACGATCTGTGAACTCACCGTAGTTCCGTGAGAAAACTGTAGTACTTCATGAATTTTCTATCGGCTAGACTGCTTTATATATACTGGAACATATTCAAATAAATAAATGGAGATATCGAGATACCTGAAAGAATGATAAGATTTCATTATACGTGCACCTGTGTCTCAGCACTTGCAAAGATTATTGTCTTATTGTAATTGATTATCAGTGTAACATTTACAGATCAGTAGTATTTACAGTATCAACATCGCGCGATTTTTATTTTCATTTGGGATTACATTTTTCGCAATAAGTGACTACTCATTAATCTTATTTACTATCTATACTATAATTATTATTGATGAAATATAGAAATATAGGGAAAAATTTTCCACTTTTTTACTATCTGTATTATTTGCATCTAGCATAAGCAACATGGAAATATATAAAGTTTGCGCGGAAAGAACATGACGAAATTATTTTTGATAATTTCATGACTTTTATGCCCCTTGGTAGCTAAGATAATTGGAAAGGAAATCTCACAATCTAATGAAGGTACAATGTATTTAACATGGAATTGATTATTGTATTTTAAAATCACTTCGATTTTCTGTAATCTTCATACACCTTGCATCCACATTTTAATTTTTTCATATGTAATTTCTTTTTACATAATTAGCTTTTATATAATGCACTTCAAAACATCATAGCATGAACCCATAAAATAACATTGCAGTCTGGATAATACAATTTTGTTTCTTTCATAGCTTTTACTTTGCATCTGCACATTTATGGCAACAAAGTAGACGCATCGTATTTGTAAATTTCATTTTTCTTGACTTTGCGGTCAAATTTCTACACAACGCATTCCGTTGTTAAACGCAGCATCCAACGAGCTACAAATGCATTCGTTTTCAGACCCTTGATGCATTTGTTCATTATATTACAAAATGTAGCTTAACCTTTCGTAACATAAATTATTTACTTTAAGTATCTGGGGTTGCACGCATTTAAAGGATTAAAGATTCCTTTTTTCTTTTCGACGGTGACTATTGTGCGGGAAACATCGTTTAGCTTTATCTTTGAGTACGTAATTAGGATCAAAATGTTATCGCTGGCATTGACAAATTTTATCTCTGTTATATTTATTCGAGCCTATAATTTCTATGACGATAGTAGACAACTCATTATACATACCAGTCGAAACGATCGTTAAAAAGTTTTGCAGGATATTCCATCTTGTTACCAGCAATTCTTTTTGACATAAAAAAAATTCTATTGATGTGAATCTTTTATCCACAAGTAAACTGTAGGCAAGTAAAGATGTATCTGGACAATCTGCTAGAAACTAGAGAAACTGTCCTATTGATGACTAAAAATAAGAAAAAGTGGTGACATAAAGAGTATTATCTCTATGATAACATGTTTTTATTTCAAAATAGAAAGCAGTGCTGATTATCAACTGATATCAAAATTAGATGTACTGCTTTTAATTATCATGTATCGAGAGTATCTTATCTTCATATTTCTGAAAATATCTATTTGTTGTTGTTTTACGCCCTGTTACTAACGCTAGCAGCAATGAGATTCAATATGACACGGATATAATAGTGACCCCAATTCAATTAGTATTTATCATCATAGAATTAATTTATCTACACTCATTTAACCTATATAAGAGCGATTCTGCAAAGGCGGGATTTATTTAGCAGTGATTTTATCCACATACTTTTTCATTTAATTTATGAATTGCAAGAAGTTTAAGGTGTGACAGAGAACATTGCTACAAAAACGGTCGGACAAATGAATAACTATCATACATGTCATTTTACTTTTTTAGAAACTATCTACTGGCGACTGAGATATGGTTAATAGTCTCATGTAATTAACTGTATTTAAATATTTTATTTAATAAAAAGAGATGATCTTTTCTCACACTTTCTATCACAAAGAATTAATTAAAAGATAATTACTTTTCAGAAGGATTATTTACAAAATTTGGACATCCAATATCACACGTCAATAATAATTTGTAATCGCCTAGATTATAAACGGACTAATTACCAGTCCTGATAATTGTCAGCTAAATTTGAAAGTGGAAACAAAAATAATTAAATCTAAAAAACAATCAATACTTATTAATCATAAATGAATCATCAATCTTGACAAATTGTCAGTTAAATTCAAAAACAAAATTATTGCATTTTTAAAACTTTTCTTTTCTTTCTTTCTTGTTTTTTTATACGTGGGGAAATCCTCATGGATCCCCGCTAGGAAGCGGCGGGATAGTGTCGGACTATACCGACTAAAACCCCACGGTGGATCGCCGGACGCTTAGTTGGAATGGCCGGGACCCAGAAAATTTTCAGATTACTGCTGGAGCACTCCTGCGTCTTCTCCTGTCTGAGGGAGTCGTTCCTTGGTTAGTTCGGGCATTGGGAGGGGCCACCCCTCTCTACGCTATTCCCTGGGCTGTCGTGCAAGTCTGAGGAGGACCAGATCCTCCTTGGCGTGTCGGCCTCTATGACCACCTAGGACGACGTAGAGCCGTCCTTCGGCGCGGAACTCTGCAAGGGTGGGATGTTCTCACCCTCTCCCGCTCTGTTCGTTCCTTTACGAGTATTACGCTTTCGCAATATGAGTGTACTGCGAGGAGCTCTTGTCGCTCCCTCAGCATCGCTTTCACAACTGACGAGGGGTCTAATCTGTAGAGGCCTCCCACGCCGGATAAAATTCTAACGTGTACTGGTCCGTGTCTTTGCCTTCGCCGCAGTGGTGACAGGTGCTCGTCAGCGAATACTCCATGTCCTGCGAGCACCAGCGTCATCCGGAAGGATAGTGGAAGCCCTCCGCGGTCTCTCCAAGTCTCCCAGTTCGGCAGGAGTAGATGGAAGCGCCACCGCTCCCACACCTCACGTCTAACTTCCCCCCGAACGTCTCGGGCCGCCTGCTCGATGGGGGGACAGTCCCCGCCTGAGCTTCGGTTCCTCTGGTCTTCGTACACTTGTCGGAGCGCCAAGGCCTGGATCTCGAACGGAGGAGACGCCACCAGGACAGTCGTCGACGCATGTGATATCGTCCGGTATCCCCTTACGATCCTGATGGCGGTTGTCCTATGAAGCCTCCTCAGCAAGAGTAAACTACGTCGACTTTTCATCAGATCTTCTGCCCACACTGGAGCTCCGTACAGGACCCGAGAGCATTTTTAAAACTAACGAATATTTATTCCTTAGATAAACAAACTGGTGATCAATCCGCGTTCTTTCTTGTAAACTAAAGTAAATAAATTGTGCACTTTATGCTCTAACGTTCAGGACGTTCAGGACTGAATTATGACATTACCTAAACAATGCAAGGCATTTTCTAAGTTTAATATAAATGCACTCAACACACATTTTTCTCAAACACGCGGATGCTTCTTTCTGTCACCTATCATATTGTTTGACAGGAGACTGAGATCAGGTGATTGGGAATTTTAAGGTAAAATGTTATAAATTTTCAAGCGAATTACTATTCAATTTTGATGTTAAATAATACTTAGAAAAGATAACAAAATTGGAATATAATACGTACCAGGGGATTGAAAAGGTGGCTGGCAGCAACAGGTGATTGTCAACGAATCTACAATTTTAGGTAATCAAAAATGACCACTTGTTACAAAACGTAATAGGTGCACTAACTTGTTTTGATTACTTTTGATTTACTTCGCGTGATTTCATTGTTAGTACCATAGACATGGATTTTTTTAGAAATAATTTTGCAGACAGAGAACCGAGATGTAAAAATGATGAAAAAAGTTGCATGCCGATGACTTTTGTCAATAAAATGAAGTCGATTAAAGTAAAAATAAATGTGAATGATAAATACGACCATTGTAAAGTAAATATAAAAAGGAAAATAATAATAAAGTAAATAATCTCAAATTTATTCACTGAACATAAGATGTAGAGTAAATTTTGTAGTTCTGACATGACAGAGGACTGAGAATTGCATGAAGAAAAGGTAATTTTTGATATAAATAAACTTAATTGATAGTACTTCATAATTTGTATTTAAAATCACAATTATTATCTTTCTCTCTCATGCAAATATAATTTAATGTTTAAGGGTTTTAACGTTTAACGTTTTTAAGGGCTTTAAAAAGTGAGAACCGTAAAAAATTTCCACTTCTGTGGAATCACTTATACTCGTACATTTTTGTGCTTTTAAATTGTAGATAGCTTACGCACTCATAATTATATTTTCCATTTGAAATACAAAATATTTAAAGCTATATCCCCCTTCTCGTTATTATATTAATTAATTTGTCTCGTAATATTCTGAAACATATTTCTAATTAAAACTGTTTATTTCGGGATATTGTACAAATAAGTGGATCCCGATTTACCAGGAATGTTATAAATGTCGTGAAAAGAATTATGAAGTTTCCCAGCACATAGTGTTCTATTGTAACATTACGACTTAAGATACAAGGCATGATATTAATGAAGATGAAGTTAAGAATTTAGTCACAAATAGAGTCTTAGTTCTTCGTCTAAAATTTCGTTTCTAATAGGTTCTCCTTTGTAACTTTTAAGTCATATTGCAAATCTATAATTAACAATTTGGACATCAGATTGTTTGATAAAAAAATATTTCATTTTATTTTATATTCTATACTTTATACGACAAAGACTAATGATTTTCATCCTACGATTCTAATTGAGGATTAATACCTGTGCCGTTTTACACAATTGAACTAATATCACTAATGATATTAGCGAAATTTGTCAAGTTATAGTTTACAAATGACTAGTATTAACAAAATCTTATCGATCTTTTGATTATTCTATTCGACGAAAAACTATAAAGATACAAAAAGAGAAATCTAAACTTGCAACTTACTAAGTTACTAATATCATTATTTACAAAATTATCGTGCCAGAAGATACTGATCTTCTTTAACGAACACCTTAAAGTTCCTGAAGGTTGAAAACGAAAGATTGAAGCAAAGGGCACTTTGAGGGAACAACATTTGGCGACGTATTTATATATACGCTTATTTATTGATTAAAATTAAAAAGATATCGGAATATAAAAAAGAACTATAAAAATTTAAACGGAACAGGAGACATGGAGACCCAATTGGTTTTCCATGAAATCTCTGCCCTTGTGGAGGTTGACACCGTAGCTCTGAAGCTTCACTAAGAAGTTATTGAAGACAGGATTGGCGCACATAGCGTCGACGAGTCTTTGAGAGGTGGGGGATCCCAAGAAATGTATGAAGTCGGCGAACACCTTGGAGTTGGCCAGCTTCTGCCTGAACAAAGCTCGGAGCTGTTCCATAGGCAGCATTGCTTCAACTTGATCGAGGTAACCGCGGATTCCACCGGTGACGGCTCTCCTAGCGCGGTTTGGTGGGACGAGTTTTGCCAGATGCAGGAAATCATTGACTTTGTTCGCCAGGTAGTACGCATCGAGACCGGCATTTTGCTGGTAGTTGAGGAGGTCCCGGAATTCAGGGATGCTTTCAAGACCAGATATGAGGTTCCTGAATTCGTTTGTTTGCAAATAGTTTAACCATGCTTGCATTTCTGAGTCTTGGTTCATGTATTCGTGAAGGAGCGCGACTATATCGTCAAGAGGAATAATGTTGACGAAGTCCTGAAGCTCAGCGGCGAGAGCACCGTTTCCGGTGCGTGGGACTATATAGGCATTCAGGGGACTGGCGAAGGCCAGAACAGCCAAGATAGCGGCGAATTTCATCTGTAAATGTATGTGAAATATTCTCGAATAATTATGGATGAAATTAAAATTATTCGAGATAAAAATTTAAAATAAATTCGATTAGATGGTAAATTAAAAGGCAAGTAACTTTTAATATAGAAAAACAGATGAAAATAAATCTTTCAGAGCTGAATAGTAATATCAAATTAATGTCTGTAATATTTACGTTACATGTACTTGTATAATATTTAGAATATCTTTTTCGATGTTATATTAAATCGTTTTGTGCATTACTCACCATGTTGCTTAAGTGAACAAAGTCAACTAAGTATATCATCACTGTAGACTGCCGGTCATTTATATACCCATTTAACTATTGATCTATCACCATTACGATTAGATTATATCAATTAATACTCATAAATATTTTTTATTCTTTTGGGATATTAAACACAGATATGTGAGATGTCGATAAGACGAAACATTTTAGTGATATTTATCTTTCAATATGACGATTCGATCATGGTCATCAAGTCATGGCATAATTTTTTTTGGTAATCTGATTAATAATTTCTCTATTTAGAGAATTTATCTATTACGATAGTGATATAAAATATCATCTTTGTCCAGTAACCATTTTGATGTCGTTCGTTTTCAGAATTATATTACGTAAGAGAGCTAATTACAAACAAAACTTTATAACATAGCTTGCTAGAAAAATAAAAAGGCACAAATTCATCATTACACGGTTTCAGAAACCAGCAATAACGGAAGACTCTGAGGTATTTAATTGCAGTATGCCACAAAAACGGCATCGTAATTGTTCTCCAAAAGGACAACAAAAGGTTCGACATTCCACCTGCGTTCAAGTTGCAACGGTGAGTCGTATCAAATTATTTTCTACTACTGGCCAGGCAAACTTTTGCTCGATATTATGGCAGCACGTGGTGGTAACAGCCTTCCATGGTGGGCTCATCGTTACTGGCATAACGGTCTCGAGGATTTTCACGACGAAACAGGGAACAACTAAGGAAAATGTGTTCGCAGTTAAGGATCCACCCGTTTCTGATTGGCGATCTCGATATTAGTAGCAAAACTCCTTTCTGAAATCGAACTTGAATCGTAAAAGATGAGTTTTCTAAAAAGCATCAAATAAGTGTTTGGTTACTTTTAGTAAAAAGTAGATGCCTTTAGAAAACGAATTAGATTGTAGAATGACAGAAGGATGACTTAATCGAAGTTTAATTAAAAATTTTTATTCAATCAATAAAGAATGCATACAATTAACATTGCATAAAGGAAATTTTCGTGTTACTATTGCACTTAACTATCGCATAGAAAATTAATCGTTTCGATGTTTGAGCATGCATGGGCCGATAACATCAAGTGAGTGTCCTACATGCTTATCTGTTTGTGTTTGAACAAGATAAGCGCATAATGGGCCATTATCGAGAACATTTGAATATGTTATTTGACCGATCGATTTTGGAGATTACCGATTTTGGCGGTAATCGATAAAATTCCGAGACGCATTCACATTTAGCTATCCTTGTCAATTACATTCTTATTACATCTGTCAATCTGTTTGTTGTTTTTTTAAACTTGTTATCCATTAAATCAGAAAATCAATTCGCTTCTTGACCCTGTACTTTGGGAATCTTTGTTTTTACTTTCACTCGTATGACGAGTAATCTCCTGTAAACATCTTTACTCCGAATAACGTAATTATTAAAAATAGCTTCTAAAAAGTAACGTTGCAAATACTCGAACTAGAAAACATTCGTGTACCACTTATGTGAATCTTTCACTGCAAGAAAATTCACTTTTCATTTATAGGAGGGCATCTATAATAACGTTAACAATTTTCTAACAAACAATACGCAACGTCTAAAACCTTTTAAAAGACGATCAGGACGATGTCCTCTACAATATATTTCAAACTCCTGTTCGGAAGATTCGCGAGTTTGCTGCTATAACTCGCAAAGAAATCTGTTGAAACAGGTGTAATCTGACGAGGAAGACCGGTAGCGAAGCGAACGCGATGGCCAATTGGAAATCCCCTTGGTTTGATGGACGAAAAAAAGAGGTCGATGGAACAGGGTCGAAGGAGAGAGACAAAATACGGTCGCTCGTTCCTCGTTAGGGACTGCGCGACGCAGCTTTCAGCGGAATCGAAAACGAAGAAGGAGTCTCGGACGATTCGAAGGGATCGAGGGTAAGAAATGCGGCGGAAGAGGTGGCCGTAACAAATCCTCGGCGAGTAATCGAGGTCGTGTCTTGGCCAGGTTTTACTCTCAAACACTTAACTCTATTGAGATTGGATTCCCCGGCAGTTCTCTCCCGTGCGCGAGCTTCCTGTTCCGCTCCTTGATCCTCTTCCTCTGTTTCGTTTCTCTTTCGAACAACGAGCTCTCATTCTCCTTCGTCCTTTCAAGATCCACGCCCACGACTGGTTGGCTGGTTTCTTGCAAACAAAAATCTTATTGCAAGCGACGCGATAAAATGCTCCGAAGGGACGAACGAGACCTATCCTTCCATCCACGAACTTCGATACTGGACGGATGGATCGTATGAAGCTCGTCGAAGCTTTCTTATGGGTAAGATACAGCGTCTCGTAAAAGTTAAACCGAGGGTTCGTTTAACCCCTTAACCTACGATTTACGTTAGAGAATTTTGGACCGAAAACGTGAACAAGCTATTATATATTATATTATATATTATATTTGGCCCGATCATCGTACTACGGGCTATGCCCGTAGGTTAAGGGGATAACGTAAGCTAGGTATGCTCGAATTTTCTTCGTCTGCTTAATTTTTCCATCGTTAGTGTCACATTAAGCCGAGATTCTATTTAAAGAATTTTCTTTTTCCAGTTAAACCTTGAAAAATGGTGAGATTTGATTGACCCTATAATAATATATTTTTAATACTTTCGTGATAAGCGGATATCATCGGAGTTCTGAAGACCCCCGATAGAGAACTGATTTCTTAGAGAACCTTCGAACGCCGAATTGAAAAGCGATAATATCGAAATCGAGTAACAAGGTAATAATATTTGTGAATAATCAGTATCGTGTTGATAAGTAGCGAGTTATCGGCATCTTCTACTTACAAATTTCGGATAACGTTAACGGATGACTACGAAGGTCAAGCTACACAAAGATAGATACACAGATTGTGACATTGGATGACCAGGATCAAATTCTCGTTTGCTACAATTAATTAATAAGCAGATGATCGTAGAAAATTTGTCGATGCTATGAAAGATCGTAAGTTTCCACGCAAATAACCTTATATTCATCGACGAAGAAAAGAAGAGTCTGTATGTGCGATTTGCCACAAATGACAATGAACTTTCCGTGCAAAATTCATCTGTGAATTCGTAAGATACGATGCCGGGTCTGGACACATCGAGTCTAATATAAACGTCTTAGAATCTGTGAATCGTGGGATCCAAGGGATATCAGTAATTGCCAGGGAACACGAGGGTTTCAAGAAACTCTGGGCATCAAGGTATAAAGGGAATGCGGTTCAGAGAACGTGGCTGATCATGCAAGACTATATTGCTGCTCAGTGCTGAATCTGAGAAGTTCGCAATCGCAATATTCTAGTCACACTTTCCACCTTCGCGAAACACATTGATTTTATCCTAACCTCGAGAATTTCTTCGAGAACTCCCAGCTCTTTGTCTTTCCGAGTCTCTTAGGTTAAAGTTTGCTTGGAATTACAGATGTCTGGCTACTTTCACTGGTTCGTTTATTCGATACCTATACCACATAGGATTCTTTGGTTGAGATTAATTCTTAATATATTTGGAACATTTGTTAATAGAGAAACGATAATAGTGTAATATCGTAAAGTAGTTTGAACTAGAGATCGGTTGAAAATAGAAAAAACCGTGTACGTCGTCCTTCTGTGGTTCGTTTACATTTAAGAGCGCCTATGTGACTAAAGTCACCTAGTTCTTACATAGGTATGAGAAAAACCATAGACAACGTTAGATCAGAAGGACGGTTTCGTGTTTCAAGGTGAGACGATCGAAAGGTCAGAGTGTGCGAGTCGAAAAGTGTGTGTATTGCGAGAGTCAGAGCTAATCGAGTCGTCGAAGAGTAGAGTCGTTAGAATTAATCGAGACACCGAAGAGTAGAGTCGAGAGAATTGATCGAGTTGCTAGAGAGAGAGAGAGAGAGAGAGAGCGAGTGTGTTAGATTCGTTGTGACGAGAGTGGCCAAATAACTGTAAAGTTATTTGACATAGATACAAGTATTGCATTTAGTTTCCGTTAAACAAACATCGTTTCTGTCCAATTTATATTTGTATATTCAATTTAATATTAATAAATTGTAAGCAATCGGGAAAAAATGTATATCTTTATTTTCCGATTTTACAGTAGTTTACATGCTTTCAAATTAAATTACTACTTATAAAAGATGTCTGAAAGTTCGCAATAAATTCTACTAAAGAAATACGAATTTTATCTATCACTTTCCAAAAAAATGAAGTGGCAGAATATTTCCATTGCTCTCCGATAAACATTATATGAAACAAAACAATCTTTTGTTCTTCACTTGAACCTCAAATTACGATATTAATTAGATTAGATAGGTCACGTAATTCATAAGCCCGTTAATAGTTCAATTTTCGGTTGATATCGATTTGACAAACATTCAGGAAGATTTGACCAATCAGAAAGAAGCGAGTTTCCAGAACGAACGGGTCATATCAACAGAAGCGAGCATGAGAGAGCGAAGCGAGCCCAGCGAAACCGAGTGCTCGCTTGTATTTCAATGTCGACGCATCCGGTTGGGTCGACGAGTGATGTGGTCTGCTATCCTCGTGCATCCGGCGGTCGCCAAACAGAGCACGGCCAGTGCTCTCGTTGTCTGTTTGCACCGTTTCAACTTTTCTTGACCCGACATGACCGTCACGATCGTTCCTCTCGTACAAATCTTCCTGATAGTCCCCAAGAAGATATGCGACAGAAAAACGCGCAGAAAAATGTACATTTGCATTCGATTCTCGTCAATCGAACATCAGAAACATCGTTTTTAGGGACATATTTTCCAAATGTATTTTTGTCAACGTTATTAGTTCGGATGAGAGCAAACATACGATGAAAATGTTGCAACTATCCATATATGTCGAGGAGAAATCGATATTTTTCATACCTTTTACGCGATATGGAACATTTGTACGTTTTGAAACCTTTGAGTGCTGTTTGAAGTTTTTCTTTAAGAGAGGTTTCGTTGAACTGGGTTAGAGAGGTTTCGTAAAAATTAAAAGGGTTGTCTGCTGATGGCACGGCTTTTAGCTTGGTAAGCATGGAGATAATGTAAATTGTTATCGAAACTAGATACAAATGAGATTCAACAGACTCTGCGCAAATGTCAACGCAAGTGTATAAGCGTAAAGTCGAATTGCTGATTTAAATGAAATACGGTAAAATACTGGGAAACATCGTATTCCTGCTACCGGTCAATTATTATTGACGAATATTTGAACAGTGAACAAACTATGATTGCATCGTTTTATTTCTGCTTACGTGTAGAAATAATGAAAATAACACCGTATAGAAACGTTCGTAACTAACACTACGTAAATAAAAATGTTATGCGTTTTAACAAAATATCTAACTTGGGTCAGAATTAAGTTATGAAATTTTTCTATAAGATATCTCTGGAATATAAAATACTAGTTAAATAAACCTTGAAAACATAAAAAGATTTGCGATCACGTATAAAACATAAATATTCTAAAGATCTGAATCAGAATGGAATTATGCGATTGTTTCATGTCTATCGATTTTCGAGAATAATATTATCCAAAAAATCTTTGATATCTCTATTGTCAATATCACATGATTCTCAAAAGTCAGAAGACAATTCGACTTTGACCTTGTGGCGCGGGTTAACGATAATATACAACAATCCTCTCTGTTAAGGCACCATTATAGATGCGGCGTTTGCATCGTGTGCGTACATCTACGCGCCGCTGTGATAACGAGCAAACTTTTCGCTCCGGCCACTCGAGCAAAGTAATTATGCTCGTATTCCTCGTCGAGTTACATTAATTAACGTCGGCTGCGGTCATGACGGAAGCGACGTCGGCTGCTCGCGAAGACCTTTCCAAGGGGTGACTATCCTCGTGTATACTGAAGAATCCCGAGTAACGTAAGACGAAGGTTTAACACACATAGTTAAATGTAACCGAATATACAAAACGTCCCGCGTTATACGGCAATCATCTCAGGAATTGATCGCACGCTTGAAAACAATAAAAAATGTCCATTTAAGCATGTCTTTTGTTCCGAATTTTGTTTCCTCAATTGTTATCTGGTTACTAGACTGCAAATTTTTATGCATTTACCGAAAATCTTGAAGATGCTCCCATTGCACATAAGGGGAAAATATATGGAATATCATAAATATAAAAATACTCATTATAATACTTAGATGAAGCAAAAGATGAAGATAGATGAAGCAAATTTCTATTTGCACTACACTTTTCTAATTAAACTAATAAAAGTGTGAATTTACATAGACATCCTTAGTCTAGTGATTATATTTGCAGAAGATACTTCAAATGACTTTGTATTTCAGCATGTAGACATCTTGTCATTGATCGCAATGATATCTTCGATCTTGTAAGAACGATACAAAGGCATATTTGCTTTGCAGCAGCATTTCGAAGGCAATAAACCATGAGGTGTGGAGCGCGGTCTTTGCCGAATTTAACGGGACAGCTGGTATCTTGTGACATACACACAGGTGAGTCGGTCTTTCGTCGTGGCGTCCGACACCAAGAGCCAACAGTGAGGGGAATCTCTTGGGTCACCAAGCGAAATCACATTTCACCTCGATACACCCGCTTCTACGGGAGCAATTTTCTCGAGAGCAAACAAGCAGACCTTCTCGCATGCATTAAAGTTTGAACGGGTTCGCAAGAAGCCAGTGCACGCCACTTCCTGTGTACAAGGTCGAAAGTCCTCCCAGGTCTTTGCCGATGAAATGAAATTTCGATCGATCCACCGGGCGGCGCGTATCGTGATCCTTCCAGTGCAAGCCTTTTCCCAGAGTTCCTGCTTCGCGATCACATATAGATATTACAGGACATTACTTTTCGAATATTTTGTTTTCAAACAGGGTCGTCTTTTCTTTTGCGTCGAAAAACTTCGAATTTGTCGTTTCCTACATTGCTCACGCTTCTGTCTCTTCGTAAGGGGATGTCTTTCACCTCTTATCTCGTATCATCGTGAACTGTTGACAATTCTGTTTAGGAATTTTCATGAATTTATATAAATTCATAGCACTATTAACGAAGTACTTTATTTTGAATTTGTTTTTATTGCTTTACTGAAATTACTAAGAAACAAACCTGTCACCTTATGGGTATCTCGTTCAATTGTCGATTATAAGAATGAATATTCGCTATAAGTCCTCGAAAGTTATATCTTCGAATATATTTCTTATGCAAATAGCATTCGTCATTCCTCGGTTAGATGCCATTAGGTCGGGAGTATAATTTTCGTTCGAGTAAACCGCTTATATCTTTAGAATGACCCCGAGAGACTCCGTCCTGTCCTTTTGTAAGAGCATTGTTTTGGACGATGCAGTTTATCTGCATGGAACCACATGTTATTGTTGTGTACTTTGCCTACGTTCGTGCACCGCTCGTTCGTATCTCGTGATATAATAACCAGCAGCGACAATGCTTTAATCCAGGGACTGGTGCAGGGCACAAAAGGTGTGAGCCACGGAAGTAAGCTGATTAGGAAGCTGCCCCCTTGTTCTCGGATTCTGAACCTCCCTTCGAGGCTCCTCTGCCCTTCTCTCTCAACTCATCTTTCTCCTCCCTTCCTCCGATTCTCTCCTTTTGCCTATACTTTTTTAACTACTCTTCAATTTTCGCCTTCTTGCTTTCCATTATATTCATTTTAATGCAATTTCTCTACCGTCTTATTTGAATTATTAAAATTTTCTTCTTTCGCCAATAGGGGTTGCAGCGAGCAAACATCGACCCTTTCAAGTCTTCACTTCCCGAAAACTACTTTACTTCTGCATCGTTTTGGCATCAAATAGCAATGCTATCGATATCGACAAACGACTGCCTTATTCCTTCCACCTTACGGAAGCAAACACTTCGTTGTTCCACACTTTTCGAGAACTCGACCAAAACATGTTTTCGGTTTCTCGCGGAGGAATCTTCATACAGCACTTTCTAACGATAATATTTCGCACAGCTTCGATCACCATTACTGCAACTGCGAGTAGTCTCTGTGTATTTGCCAACTTCGCTTCTTTCGAACTTGTTTAGTGTAACGGCTCTTTGAAACAGTTCCGAGAAGCAGAACCGTTGTATTGCAAATTACGTGCTTTTCCTCGAGCGTCCCTGTTTTTTCCGAAGTTTACCATTGGAAATCTTTCAATCAACAACTGGCGCCCTTCGTACTTTCAATCAAAAACTTGTCTCGAGCATTCCAATCTCAAAAATGGATACCAGCCTGTGGAATATTTTACTATTCGAAGAAATTGTGATAGTATCTCGGAAAAATGATAACTCGTTCAGTAACAGTAAATCGTTCTGTTTACTGGTTTCTAATTTCGAGAATTTGTAACCTTGCACAATTCTAAATACTTTTGCGTGGGCATGGTTAAATAAGTGTTATTATATAATTGCAACGTGATATTACGATAACTTTTATCAAAATTAAACGATACGTATTAGCGGAGGCTTTACTATTTTAAAGATTAATACATGATAAACGTTATGGAGGCTTCAAGCTCTGAAGTATTAAAAAATAACCGAGCTTAATTGAAGCTCGCATTTGCCCTAGCCCCAAAAGCTCAATTACATTTCAAGACACAAACGCCTTAGACGATTCCGCATCTTTAGTTATTCCTAGTCCGAGTTGATCATAACTCTGCGTCCTGTTTACGACTCCCCATAGAGCAACACACGAATATAGTTCCGCTGAATAGAATAGAACCTTCCTAGAATGTAGCTCCGTTCTGAAACCGCGAAATGGTTGCAGCGTGTGAGGCCACGTTGATCGTGTGCAGGCGTGTGCGCGCGAGAGCCAGCGGTAAGATTTTAATCTCTGGTTTTACGCGCGAAAAGCCGCGCTAATCTTCCGGTGAAATTTACGCGACGCGCGCGAGCCGCCTTTTAAATCCGCCGGAAGTGCTTGCACGTGATAAGTATGGACGATGGCCGCGATCATCCTCTGACCGCTTCCCGCACAACCACTTCGTGCCTGCAACAAATTGCGAGAAATGCTGCTAGAAAAATCAGAAAATTTTTTATTGCTGAGTTTTTAATCTTTTCTAAGTTTTGTTTATTAATATTCTACTCTATAAATTAGACAACACAATTCTATACATTTTGAAGAAACTTCAGTATTCATAAGGTTACGAAATTCTTTTTAGATGTTTAACTTTCGTAATGAGTTTCTATTGTACCTTCTAAGTATATATTGTTCCAATGAATTTTTATATCTTAAAAAAGTGATATGTAAGTTACTTTATTTATCTTTCTCAAGTAAATTTATAATAGCATGGAAGCTTGGAGACCAATAAAAAGTGAAATTCGGTCAATGAAATTGTTAACGTGAAGGTACGTATAACACGAAATAAATATTCTGCAAAGTATACGCAGTGGGCAATGCACATACACATAAATAACGATAAACCATAAAGCATGTTCGTTTAATTGTTTCATATTATACCGTTTCTCTGCACGTGAGCTTGGTGCTGAATAGAAGAGATCGATTGAAGGATGAAGTTTTTTTACGATGATCGCTAAATCGTTACACAGACTTCGGCTACATCACGGGAAACGCGCAAACGAGGTACTTAGTTTGGATTCAAATCCGCCAGGATCGTCCAATTTAAAACTTTTCAGACACTTAGAACGTTACGCGGTTCCGTTCTCTCTACGATTGATGCTCAGACGTTGCCTACTCAGGGTCATTCTGCTCCTAGTTTTTATTTATACACGATAATCTTCTTTGCTTTCCTAATTTTTATTGGTAGAAATAAAACAAAACAATTTGCATGCTATCGACATCGCTAAAGTAGCACTAATGAAGTGCAAAAGTTAATCACGTTTCTCTCGATATCACAGAATCATCGATGGGTCAAGTTAAATTAACGTGAAACTAGTCCAGGTCGCGTTATTAATAATTACGTAATCCGTTTAACATGTCCTCCGCAATTCTTGCTCGATGACGAAAGAGGAGGAGTTCGCGAATCGGTAAACAGCCACGTGTTATGCAAATCAGGAACAGTCGTGTACGATGGTCCTATACACAGAGACAATCCCGGTACGACGTGTACATGTGTATAAGGCCGCGAAGCAACGCGGTACGTTATAAGCTGGAACCGGAATAAGCATGTAGAGTCCGTGCCATCATGATGACACGTGCGAATGTTCCAGCTGAAAGGTGAAACACGCAACACGATACATTCGCTGATGAACCTGGACATTCTCTTCCTCGTTTCATACGTTTTCCACCTTCTATCGACCGTCGCAAGACTTTTCCTAGGGAGAAGTGTAAATCGAGAAAGCTAATTCGAAAATGGAAAATAGGTAGATTATGCTATTTATCTATTTCGATGTGGTTTTATTGGAATCTGAAAATGATCTATGCTATAGTGTCAATTTTTGCATAATGACTAAGCTGTACATGTTTATGGATACTCATATTTTTACAAACGCAGCTAAAGGAATAATAATAAGAAATAACAGGATGTTTCATCCAGAATTCATATAGAATTCACTATACATATAAAAGGTACAAGCGAAGCGACAGTGGTTTTATTTCCTTTAAACTAAATCGAAAAGTTCCGAGTCGAACATCGAGATCCATCTCACAAGAGCTTGAGGAGGATACAAACTGTTACTGTGTCTTCCGTTAGCATCGATGAAACTTTTCAACTCGGATCATTCAATTAGGATGCAAAAGTCTCGAGTTAGGCGTCTCGCAGGCTTCCTGACCCGTGGGACAAATCTTGTGCGATAGTTTTTCGTCCATTCTCGTCGCCAATACGAAGAGAACTTGTGTTTTTCTTCCGGAGAAACAAGTCTAAATCGTAAATAAAAGCTCTTTCGAAAATTTCTTCCATTTTTATCATTTCTAAAATTTCTAATCGTTCCTTTTTTATTACCTCGCAATTTTTTTTGTCTATGTGATTTAGTGTGTCCTAATATTCATATTTTATGTTGGAAAATGTTTAGAATACTGGAAAGATATTTAAATAATGATAAAATATTTCACGTTAAAATTTTTATTTCCAACAGAAAAAACTAAATTCGAAAGGAGAAAAAACTAAAATTGCGTTTCCTTTCGCTAAATGCTACTTTTCTCGTCCTCATGACATGCGCAGATCAATAATTTGAGCTTTAATTTAGACTAACCGAGTCAAGCATTTACGACTAATCTTCTAAATAACCTACTATCCCGCAACGCGTTTATATTTGATGGGCTGTGAAAAAGGAAGCAGAAGATCCGTTTTCATCCAAATTTTTGTCAACTACGAATCGTATTTGCTTCGAATCGCGTCGAATTTTGCTTTCCGCGATACGGAGTTCTGATAAAACCAGAAGCTGGCCACTTTGTGTAATGTCCTATCACATGGAAAGCCTGGCGTAATGAGACGCTGAAGAATTTTCAACGAGGCACCACGGAAAGCCTGCACCGGTCCTTTTCATTTCGCGCCTTCTACTCTGCGGAATTGCCACTTTGTTTTTCAATGAGGCCTCGAGGCGCGTTTGACTCGAATATACACCTATACGTTCGATTAGCTTCCTTGCATTCGACGAAGCAAGTAACACAAAGAATAAACTGTCTCAGATTTAGTTAAGTCATCTTATTTTTCGTGACCATCGCATAATGATAATGTAATTCAGTGGTTTTCAACATGTTTTTAAGGGGAGCGGGCTATTATCGAATCATATAACGATAAGGTAACGCTGATCCTCTTGAAACGCGATAATCGTGCTGAGATTGGAGATTGGTACTGCTAATCGAAGAACATGTATACATAATTGAGTGCTCATTTCAGATTTTGTTACCAAGAAGGTTCGTGCGTATACTGATATAATATTGAGAATAAATCACGGTTTTCAAGCAACACGTTTTCTGTTAAATTATTCGAAGGTTTGTTTTTAACTTTTTTAACGTTTTGTGTATTTGACATTAAAAATGGGAGATTCGAAATTTTAACTAGAATGTTTACACATTCCGACATAAATAATTTAATAAAAAAGCACTAATTCCGCAGAAGCTGCTTTAAATCGATCTTAAATTTTGCTACGAACTTTCCGAATAACGCGTTTTACTGTTTCTTAAGTTGTAGCAGGATCTGCGACTTTCACGTCAAGTAAAATCACGGCTGCCAAAGCTAGCTTCTCTTGCTCCTTCTTTCCTCCTGCCTTTTCTTTTTTTTTTTTTTTTTTCAACAGTAAAGCAATAAACGGAAGTCGTCAGAGCATAATTAATGGTCGGGCTGACGAGCCTGGAAGAGATCGGAGGACAAAGTTTCGAAGGCAAGAAGGGCAAGTGGCAGGAGCGAGTCTCGGTTGCATTATTAAGCAGTGCGTCTCGGCGAGACCGAGTGGCGGTAGCGCGAGTCTCAGACGGGCCAGAGGATTAAAGAGTTGCTAATATCGCGCTAATTGTCCGCTGAAGGAGTTCTGCCAGGGTATCGTTCGCAAAGGTCCACGTAGCTCGATGCCGATGCGAATAAGAAATTCATGCCAGTCGCTATCAAAAGGCATTTAGAGACGTTCCACTTTGATTTAGGGGCCGATCCTTTGGATTACCGCGGAATTTTATACCTGACTCTTAGGCGGCTCGAATCGAAACGTCATACGACGATGTATTTCTTCGGAGAAGTCCCTGCCTTTTTTTTTTTTTTTTTTTTTTTCAACAGTAAAGCAATAAACGGAAGTCGTCAGAGCATAATTAATGGTCGGGCTGACGAGCCTGGAAGAGATCGGAGGACAAAGTTTCGAAGGCAAGAAGGGCAAGTGGCAGGAGCGAGTCTCGGTTGCATTATTAAGCAGTGCGTCTCGGCGAGACCGAGTGGCGGTAGCGCGAGTCTCAGACGGGCCAGAGGATTAAAGAGTTGCTAATATCGCGCTAATTGTCCGCTGAAGGAGTTCTGCCAGGGTATCGTTCGCAAAGGTCCACGTAGCTCGATGCCGATGCGAATAAGAAATTCATGCCAGTCGCTATCAAAAGGCATTTAGAGACGTTCCACTTTGATTTAGGGGCCGATCCTTTGGATTACCGCGGAATTTTATACCTGACTCTTAGGCGGCTCGAATCGAAACGTCATACGACGATGTATTTCTTCGGAGAAGTCGAAGAATTGCAGGGCTTTAATCCTTCGCGGTAATAAATCGTGTTAGACTCTCAGAATCTTTGAATTCTTCTTTTCGTAATTTCAGAGATATATATAATTCAGATAATTCAGAGATATAATATATATATATATATATTATATATATATTATTATATATATATATTATATATATATATATATATATATATATATACGGTACATATATTTATTTGTATCATAGTTACTGATTATTAAAGTATGAAAATATATATCCTAATTATGAACAGCCTTTGAAAGTAATTTATTGTAAATAAATTAACGATGATAAGAACTAAGACGTTATTTCTATGAATTCTTGTAGGGAACTTTTAGTATTCATGAAAATAATTAAGGAAACTCTATGGGCATCGCACAGAGGTAGATCTAGAGATCATAGATTATTATTACTTAGCCATTAGTTGCCATTTTAAGCTCCGTAGCTTAACTTAAACTTAGCTACTCCGTAGCTAAACTATGATTCGAGAGAATAACGCGTTTGCCATGTTATAGCAAGAATACTGTGTGTCTCGATCGAATATCTAATGTTATTAAGTGTGGATAAACAATTATTTCGAGCAGCTCGGTTCCATAGTTTAATTTCACGTTTAAAAATGTACGGCAAATAATGTAGCATAAAAAATATGGTAGGTAAATACCCTCAACTTTTAATTTACACTATTCTCAGGTTCAAAGGCAGCCGCGTGCAACTTCCTGTTGATTTTCAACAAAGTTACTTAATTCGTTTCTCTTTATGCTGCCCGCTTTTTCCCTTGTTATAGTCAACAATACTGCTTGCCATTCGTCTGTATTTGCTGGAAACTCCACGAACGAAAATATCGAAGTATTTCGACGACTTCTTGACAGCAAGATCGATAACAGAATATTATCTGGATTTTTCCTGCAGCAAGCGAGACGGCGAAGTTCGGTAAAGCTGGCTTATCGTGCCTTTCTCCCTCTTCCTGGTTTTTTTCTACAATGGAAGAAGACGTCGCCCCGATATCATCGATTTCCATTGTACGTGCGTTTCGCAAAAAAAAAAAGAATAATAATAAAACAACAAACCTCCGATCCCTTTGTTTTTGTGATTGCACCGAAACAAAACCAAGAATCGATGTTACGTTGATCCCTTGTGCGAGACTGGTTTCAGTTACGCGGTGGTCTGCGGAAGAAAATAAGTCACGTGATGCGTGATCTAGCTGCCCTGTTAAATGTCGAAGTTAAGTACCTTTCTCACGTAAAAAGTTCGTTAAGGGTGGCGGACAACGGATGCATAAAATGTATGTTGTAGTTTCATTGCAGTGAAATGCACTTTAATCCATTAAAGGCTAATACTGTGTTATTTCACTTGCAAATTCTTTCAGTTAATTTACAATATTAAATTCAGTTTTGCAGATTTGTTAGATATTTCTTTTTCGTCGTTATTCTTTTTTTTTCCTAGATCTTACAATTTTAAGAAATTTGAATAGGTCGAGGTATTTATAACGCTATGACAAGCTATTAACTTCCTAGAGTTATGCGGAATTTGTTTTATATTTTTCTATATTTTAGTGCATTTCGCGTGTCTTAATAACGTATCAGCTATGCCTTACTTTATATAAATTTTAATTTCATATAAATTAAAATATTGTATTTATCTGTTATTTCCATCCAACATGAGGTAAAGAAGAAACGGCACAAGTGTTTAAGACACTGTATCTCTTATCAGCTAAAAGTAGATTCCTCGATCTAGCTAATCGCAGTTTTGAATCTCTTGATCCGAGTCACTTTTCTCGACGATCTGCCGTGAAATCTGAACGGGCCACGAAAAACCGATACGCCTGTGATGCAACGTGAGCAACAGAGACAGAAAAAAGAAATAGTGAAACAAATATAATACTTGTACTGTCGACAAGATAACCGTCCGAGGACAATGTATTTTCTTCGACGTTCGACAAAATCGAATTACGGTCGGATCAGAAGGCGGCCGGCCGC
>NT_176555.1:2357486-2362151 GCF_000188095.3 Bombus impatiens | reverse complement strand
CCGGCCGCCTTTCCTCCTTTCTGGTTTCAATTGCTGCGCGGCCTCGCGATTGGACGAGTGCCGTAGAAATTAAATAAGCGCGCGCAAACAGAGAACGCAGGAAAGTTCGTTAAAGGGAGGAAAGGCGGGCCAAACAAGCGGCGTTCTCTTTATTTCGCCCCCGGATGCAATCGAATATTTTTCTTTCCTTTGCCTTTCGTTTCCTTTTTCTTCCCCTTCTTTTCCATCTTTTCCCGATTTCGTTTATTTCTCCTCGTCTATACGCCCCCACCATCTGGCGCACTATTGTATATCTGTCTGCGTCTGTCAAGGGGGATCGGTGTACGATCAGTGGAACAACGTACAACGCCCTTTAATTTTTCACGGTCCGATGTTATCGTACCCTCGTTATAGAGCAGACACCCTCGGAGATAGAGAAAAATCGACGTGGACGATAAATAAATATCTACGTGTCGGTGTCTTTCTAGGAATCTCTGATTCTGATTCCGTTACGAACTTGCAACTTTTACGCATTGGGAACTCGTGGTCCTTCTTTGAATTACGATCAATACGATTGGAATTTAGAGTACGTATTTTAACAAGACATCAAACTTTATTAATGAAACGAATTGAAAAGCCCGTTCGATGGAGTATAGATGAGAATACGCGAGAAGAAGGAGAGTTCATTCAGGAAAGATTCTCCTTTCATTCAGTTCGAAGAATTACGTAAATACGTAAGATTCGCTGAAAGAAATATGTGAAATGAATGTATTCAGTAGAGTGAAATGCATACACGAGTCAGAAATTGAAAACGAACGAGATCAAAGGGTTCTTGATCTGCCTCCGTTTGCCTTTACAAATGTTCGTTAATCAAATAAAATGTTGCGTCTCTTTTAAGCCACGTACAAGTGCCTCGAACTTAGAAAATATTTCAGACAAGCAAAATATATTATGGAAAACGTTTTTCGCCGGGTTGCAATCTCTGCTCTTAATTGTGAACATGATGATCAAAACAGGGGAGATTCGAAATAATCGACTGGGAAGATCGAGTACGGATCAGACGATCGCGGAGCAAACAACCGACATTGAATCGTGACAATTGTGCGGTTAGAGTATTCGTTTATTTATATTGGATCGCAAATGGGGGAGAGTATGAAATCACGGGACAGAATCGTTTCATCCATGCCTGCCGTTGTTCTGCTATTGACATACGCTTTAATATTCGATGACACGGCCTACAAGTGCAATCGAACCTTTCTGTAAATACCGGTTAGGGATTTTTATTTTTTATTTTTATTTCTCTTTTATTTCGCATGCAGCGCAACTCCAGTTATTATTTTTCCTCTCCCGAAAACACAAGCTGCGGTACAATTTTTCGAGAAGCGAGACCAATCACGCCTAACGTTTGTCATTGTTTCAAAAGTACCATCCACCATGCCGAATGGATCTGATGATGCTTTTGAAAAGATCAAACAACTTCATTGTATACTCGCTATCGAACAAAAAAAAAAAAAAAAAGAAAAGAATACTAAACAAAATGCAACGAACATTCTCTCATCTCTCCACTCTTTATTCTTTCTTTTAATTATTAAATTGTTCTGCTTCTCCCAACTTTCCCCAACTTTCCAAACAGAATTTGTTACATTAAAAACGTAACGGAACTTGCGTGCATCTCGAGTGAAGAACTCGAAGAAATTTCTTGGAAGAAACATCGGAAGCTTGAAACTTATTTACCTCAAAGCTTGCTTCTTATCCGCTGGATCAGTAGCGATACAAAGATGAATTTAAAAAAAAAAAAAAAAAAGAAAGAAAAAAGGACAGGAAAACATCTTGACGTGACAAGCCTGACCTATTTTCTATGGTACATTTCTTTTAGAAAGGGTCGAAACGCGTTATTTGTCATCGTCAATGTCGTGACGGTTCGACAGTGAACATTCTTAAACCAATTAAATCCGCGTCGTCGTCGTGGGTAGTGTCGACCGAGGAGGATAAACTTTCCGGCGAAAAGTTCGTTAACATCATCCCATCGAAATAGAAGCAGAAACGTTCACTAGGTGATGAATACATCGTTCTTGAAACGATCGAGAGATTTATGCGCAACAGTGAAGGCAGGCGATAGCGTGCATTTGCATTTCCGGCCGCTAATACGCGATACTTCGATCACCATTAGTCGTGTATGCTCGCTGTAATTTCGTAGCGGCCTCGGGAGCGGATAATTAATTTGTAAATGGCAGCCGAATCGATTGCCTCGAGCCGATCCTCTTAATGAAGTCTCGCGTTCCGATTCTAGCTTCGACCGTCGTTTCTATTTGGTCCATTGATCTTGGTTTTGTATCCTCCGGTGTCTACGGTATCGGTGATTGTTTATTTGTTTAAAAAAGTATCTTTCTCGGTGAAATTATCAGAAAGAAAAATTAACAAAATATCAATGCGATTTTAAACGATTTTAATCGATAATTTAATTCATCGTGTAACTTAATCGACATTTGTTACCTATTGTGACTACGGTTTTGGTTTTCGAACAGTAGTAACATAGTTACTAAAAGCGTTATACCGTAAAGTTTCTCGCGGAAATGTCTTGTTATTTGCAACCGATCACCCCGTTTTATCGCGCGTTGCATCCGCAAACCAAGGAAGTGGGTTAACTTAGTACGACCGGCCGATCTTTCGGTGCACGATTCTTCCGGTACTAAGAGTACAAACACGCTTCCAGACCAATTACGCGTTTTAGTGACGCGTAACTGCCAAACATCTGTTAAAGGGATTATCCGAGTTTCCTGTGAATTCACGGCAATTCCGGCTCGAATTATTTTTCTGCTGATAGAGGTATAAGTTTTATCAAACCGCATAAAATACGTTAACGATTACGAGCAAGCTACATTTTTATCTGTTTGTTAAGAGAATAGTTTGTATGATTTCCAAGTACCATGATAGTTGATTTGCAGTTTGTCCGTCTATCTCTTATAGCGATTCTAATTATTTTTCGCGGCAATAAAGTGACTCAACGTTGCATTAAACGTAGCATTAAACGTAATTACATAATTAAATATGTTCAATAACTCGATCATCGTCCAATAACACTCAACATCTGCGGCAAGTCACGGGCATCCGCAAGCACCGTAGGCGTCCAGTTCGAATTTCCATTGCGAGTCTATTGAACCGTCTCGACGCGCCTCAGTGTAGCGCCCAGTCTCATGGAAATTGAACATCGAGCAACACCTTTAGAAGTTTCGCTTCCAAACCTGGAGACTTCGATCTTCCTGTAAATCATTCTACGCTACCACCCTCGAAACTATTTGGTTCTCGCTGCTTTGCATGCACCGACTCCTAATATCGCGAAATTAATGAACATCGAAGTGTAATCGGCGCATAACCTTGGTCGGAACTCCGCCAGAATTACCAAATCGAGTTCATGACGTCGATTAAGCAAACAGAATTTTTCTTCGTGCAGATACACGTAACCGAGTTAACAGTTGCTCGTGGGACGTATCTTCGAGTTTACGCAACTGCAGCGTCGCTGCCAACAAGTTTGGTCGTTTACATCGAGTACCATGCGCAAGGTGCAACTAGTGGTGATAGACGAAGAGGAGTGTGTGTGAGTGCGCGTGAGAGAGGGAAAGAGAGAGAGAGAGAGAGAGAGAGAGAGAAGCGAGAGGAAATTCGGAAATCTACGTAGAACGTCTGCATAGACCGCGTAGAGTTCTCTAAGTTCGCGAGGACTCGAAGGACAGAAATGGCGTCTTCCGGTCCACGTGAACATCGATTTTTGTTCGAGTTAAACACAGTTAACCGACCGAAACTGCTCGGAACGGTGTGCAAAGGGGAGCGTAAAATCGAGAACACGAATTGAGTTTTAACGACGCTTCTTGTGTCTGACCCGTTTCTGTCTGTTTCTACTGAAACAATCTAGTTACGATGCTCGGTTTAACGTAGCTCGATTATTAGCAAACGTAAGTCGTGAAACAAATTAGTCCATAAAGTCGAGGATATGAAGTCATTTTACGATCTGTCGTTGATAGTTCGTGATTCGAGTTAAGTTAGGTATGATGTTGTTAATCGCGTGGTAGTTTTTCAATGCTTAATAATTACAATATCCAAGAAGTATACTAGTTAACATTATAAATATATTTTCTACGTTTCATTTTGGAATTTATTTGTGCTATTTTCTTGTTATACATAAACATTTCTTGTTTAATTGTGTATATAATGAAATTTATAAAAAGAAGAGTAGATCAGCTATTGTAACTGGCACGTGTAATCGCTTAATCGAATTTTCATAAACAATTTTCTGTCTTTCATAAAATAAATATTTAATTAGTCTTAAATTCCAGCAATAACCAGACCAATCAACTTTCCATTAGCCATTTCTGGAAACAAAGGTTCAGCATGTATTCGAGTTCAAACAGAAAGCAGAAGAAGCACTATCCAGTAATAAAAAAATAACGAGGAGCGGCGGTTTGCCGGGAGGCATCGAGCTGAGGAGGAAAGCTCCATAAGCAACGTGAAATTTTCAACGCGTTAATAACAGCGCAACGCTCGGAGGAAATTGTACGCGCGCGTCGCCGCTTTCTCTCATTCCCCGTTCCACCGTTGCCCTTTCCGGTAGTTCCCGGCCTCCCGCGTATTCCGCGACTTCTTCGGCTACTTTTTCCCCAGGCTTCCGACGCGACGGGGGAAGCGTCGCGG
>NT_176555.1:2293978-2356653 GCF_000188095.3 Bombus impatiens | reverse complement strand
CGGCCGCGCGTCACGCGCCGCTAGAAATTCAATTTCCCGTCCGCGCCGGACGTCGATGCTTTTGGGAAAACAACTGTCAGCCCGCGTGGACGAAGCGAAAGGTCCACGACCATTTATCGGCCTTTCGACAAGCCTTCGATTCCGCGAAATGCCGATCGTTTGACGGACTCTTTGCGCCAGTTATGCTTCCTATGGACCGAGAGAAAATGCCTCTGTCTCATGATGTCTCACGCTAGAATACTGTCACTGACAGCAAAATGTGCTATTCTGATTCGAAGGCTGTATTTTCAATCCTTATAAGGCCAATGGTTGTAATGCTACAATTTTTCTGATGCCATTGAAACGTGAAACGAAAAATCATTTTCCTATGTTTCCTCAAAAAAGTTAAGAAGAGAGAGTTCCAAATGTATTACAATCTATCAGCTACTATTATAACTGCGTTCATAACTTAAAAAAAAGATCGTAGTCTGGAATTTAGTAAACTGGAATTTAGTAACCTAATTAATCTGATCAAAGCATTAATGTTATAATAAGAATGTTTCTATCCTCAGGATGGAAACTTCCAATAAATTTTCAAGCGTCAGAATATTTCTCACGAGCAACGCTTCTAAAAATGAAACTATTAAGAGCAAACTATTTTACAACAAAGAGGAAACTAAAAAAGCGGTAAGTGGAGTAATGTCCCTGAGCTTGGTCGTTTCTTGCGAGCTATAAAAAATTCACAACATATTGCTGTGACACGGCGGGAAGGAATGTTCGATCGAATCTTAGGCAACAGGAGGATTTCGGATCGATCCGATCAATGATCGATCGACGATCGCCCCTGGCTAGACTTAGCAGACAAAATGACATGGATGAACGATCGTCCTGGCGCGATAGAGGGTTGATGGGAATTGTGGCACGCCGTTTATTCGGTGGCGAACGAGGCGAATCGAAGTGAGGGATAACGTCGATACGTTTACGCGCTTCCGTGTTTCCGCCGCAATATCCTGAAGCCCATTGGATCCTGATAATCCGTGAGTGCGAAATCACCGATTTGCACGTATCGCACTGATTGAGTGCGTGTGTATTTTAACGGTATTATACGCACCGTTCATGAGCAAGCTGTATCGGACCGATAATAAGTTCGGTTTTACTTTCGCCGACGTGAATGCTTCGATCGTTGAACGAGTCTACTTTTACGTCCATTCTTTTCGGTGAAAAGCTTCTGTTTTACGAGAATGACAACAGCGCGGAAATTTTTTATTGAATTATCTTTGAAAGAATGAAAAGATGGAATTTGAAGTATTAAAAAGTTATTTTAAAAATTTATGAAATGGAAATATCAAATTGCATTATAAAAGAAAACACGCGACGTTCTTTAAGAACAATCTTCCTCAAGAACAAAAATTAAGAAAGTTTTTAACTACAAATTTTCACAATATTGACGTTTCTCTTGAATAGAAACGAAGTTTCCTCCTTATTTCCGTACCGAGAGCCTTAAACGTTCCTTATTTTCTTCATAAACTGACGAAGGCTTTTTTCGACAAAATTTATAGGAAAAGAGAAAAGATAAAGGAAGGCTATTACGTTAAAAATACCTTCGTTAACGAATACATACCTTGGTAGTTTGTGATCCTGTATCAACGATAGAACGAGAGCATGCGATCAGTCGAGCTTGCGTAAGCTTAGAATAATATTCGTTGCCCATCGTAGACTCGACGTTGCAGCGGCGCAGCTCATTACACCCGGTATGCATAAGAGGATGATTCTCGGGGCAACGACGAACCTTTACGATGGCCATGGTCAGTTAATGAGGTTTTTGCAAAAGGGAAGCGTAATTTGGTCTTATAGAGAATATCTAGCTAACGAATGTTTTCTATGATGACCTCTCGACTTGTTTTAATATTATAAAACTTGTTTTACTCTGAACGATTGCGAATGATTTTAAATGACCCAAAACAACTTTGAATAAATTTTGAATTCCCTTGAACGACCTTCAATGTCCTTGCATAGATCTTAGATAGTCAAACATATTTTAATCGATCCATTTTATTTTCGTAGAAACGTTTACTACAATTTTGGACATGCTTTAAGTCCAGGAATTCGGATAAAAAAGACGTGATATCCCGTTTCTGATCAAAGAATCGCTTACATTCTAATAATTTTCTCGGTATTAGGCCAATTGGCATAAAAATGGAATTGATTCGAATTTGGTTTATTCAAAGGTGCTTTGATTCTAATTTCATTCAAATCCAATAGCAATTAGAATAGCTGTTTTCGATGCTGCTCTAATACGACGATCAATGGACGCGGCTATCATGGCCGTACACAGGACAAGATGGATCGAAGTTACGATCGAGTACAGAGGGTTAATTGCGGAATTAAGACGAGTCGATTCGCCGCGTTCGATCGCGTTGATGAAATTCACAAGTTCCACGAGCCTCGGAAAGATGAAGTGCTCTCCTCCTCGAATATCGATTAACGATAATATCTGTCCGTTGGAAACTCGCGTCGAAGTACGTGATTACCTATTGTCAGCCGGAACTCAATTTTCTAATAGAGTGCTATAAACAAATTCCCCTAGTCGAGAGTATCCGTGGAATTTCGAACCGAGAAATTTTTCATTGGAACGACTGAACGTCGTTTAAGGGGAAATTACTGATATTCCGCTGCTAATATTCTTCGAAAGGAATGATTATAAAGGAATAACAAGAACGTGCTACAAGGGAAACAGAAGGACTTTTCCTTCTATAACCATGTAATGAAAAAGCGTTAGTGTTCGTTTCATTTTCTTATCGACTTCGTACTTTCGATCCTCCTCGAAGCGTCATTTTTATTTTCCTTTTTCTCGCGGGAATCCATTCCGAAGGGCGTGATAATGAATCAGAAGGCTCGCAAACCTCGGTAATTAATTCTTAACACGATGGTTTAACGATTCGGCGATTTCCGCCCTCTGTTGCGTTCTCGTCGGCAATAAAGTTTGTGTACGGCGATTCAAGATAATTCGAGCAACCACAGCGTACACGCGTGTACATAAATTTGCGACTCTCAAGATTTTACGAGTACCGGGTTCCAAGGTCGATTCTAATCTTCTGGCATTTTACTGTCTTCCGTAACGTACAACTCTCTCCCCTATATATGCAGTCTAACATTTCTTACAAGACACTTAATGTGTCTGATCGCGATCTACTTTTGCTATTTTCCCCTTTTTACTTTTCCGCCTTACCACTTTTGTTAAATTCAAACATTCTCATCCCTGCAATCCTTTGAATGCTTGTAAGCAAGCGTTTCTACAGCTTATTTCACAGCAATTAGCAAGTTATCATTTTCGTAACGATATTCTGAAATTGGTCATCTTATTTTTGACTGTCTATTTATTTATCAGTACCGGTCATTTTATCATTAGATAGTTTTTAGTAGGATACAAGTGCAGGAGGATACTGTTGCATTTGTAGTACATTGGCGCGCCGCTAGGTGGCCTATGAGATATTTACTTTCTCGCTAATTGTCTCAAAGATAGTACATTACTGTATATACGGGAAACGGAACGTACCTAACGTACTTCCTTCGGTAGTACATATACTAAAATTGCAACTGTGCAAAGGAGAGTGTTACCGTGGCCCCTGCGCCAAGGAGACACGCAAAGTCGTGAAGTGTTCCATGAACATGTGTATGTGTGAAGTACACCAGGTTGACTGTGCAGTGTAATATACATATAGTGTTGGTAGTGTGTGTCTGTGAATGTGTACGTGCCAGCATCCCTGGAACAAAAGAAGATGTCACTTGGCAAGAAGTGTGAGACTAGAAGAGTAGGTGAAATACATGTAATATTATTATTTATGTACATCTTGTAATCACATGTTAATTTTTTTATTTTGTCATTTTTACATGTAATATAAGTGTTCCTACATATTTATTTCGGCGATTACGACCCACAATTCTCAACACGTAATATGCATTCGGCGTAACTTAAATCTAATGTGATAAATAGTTAATGTTTTATTTGAGACGACTTAAGTTCGCGAAAGAGGAAGTCGTATGATATAGGTCTTTTGTCTTCCTACAATTACGAGGTTTCTCGGAGTGAAATATTTATTTTGCGAGTACATGGTATCCCGGCGACTTATATCGGGGTTCCATGCACTCGTACGGAATACGAAAGATTCTGGTAAACGGTTTCTGTTCTGGGGAAAATTCAAAATGTCAAAAGTATCCTTATAATTTTTTAGAATCTTCAACCTCAAAATGTCGCTTTAAAATAGAAAACGAAAATTAATTAATTAATTAATTAAACGAAAAAATTATAATTTAACTATCAAAAACTTCATTCCAATGTACTTGCATAGAGAACAGCATTATCCGTCACACATTGCAGTGCTGTATCGTTTACGCGTAATTCGCGTCAAGCCATACAGAGAAATAGCTCCGCACAAAATTCAACCATATCTAAGAGGTTAAGATCAGCGGAAGCTGCCAAAGCTACTCAGAAATTGACAGGGCGCCACGTGTCACGCGGCATGGCTTAACGACATCAGGAAGTTTCTTCTCCAAATAATCTTGGAAGGACTTACATCGACGTCATGGGACCGCCATCTTGCGGCTAGTAATCCGGGCTTTGCAAGTCAAATCGCGAGAATGGATTTTCGGCGATGTCAAGGACCGCGGAGAATCGACGAAGCTGCAGGGACAGAGCTCTTGCAAATTCAAGAACGCCATACAGTTAAACTGCTCGAAGAACGAGCGTTGTCAAAATATGGAGTCATATGAATCATTTAACACGTTCTAGGAACGTAAGTCGAGTTTAATTACTTGCTATCGTTCAATCAAATGGTAACACCTGCATAGACAATAAATGTATCGATAAAAGTAATTTGTGTTAATCAAGAGATTGATTACTAAGTAAATGACCAACTATTCATTACGTAAACAGCATCGAGTACAATGCTGATAAAGTTCTTGGTAGCAATGGTCAATGTCTCGTTCGAAGAATTAGCTTTGATTGAACAAGAAATCTGAACTTCCCAGAAAGACAAAAAGAATTCGAGAAAAATTAAATCAATTGATAAATAAATAAGATTGTTGCCAAATTAACTCTGGTTCTCACTATGTTTCTGTAAGCTTGAAAAATCTGCATTCAGAGAAAAGGAATAATAAATTGGTAAACAAGTTCTGGACGTATTTGTGCGACTTTTCCATGTGAATTTTCAACAAATCAAAAACAGAACAACTGTGCTTCGTACTATTTTTCCAACACAAGTATAAAAATAAAATCGAACTATCGATTATAGATCGAAGGATAAGGTTCGGAGCATTAACATCCTCTTTGGCCTATTCTCGAAAATTGGTATCGATGTAGATAAGTTTCTAATCAGTAGCTCCGAATCACAGCATTTACCGATTTTTCTTTTTTATCCGAGCACCTATCTTGAAAAGGTTGCCATCGATTTGTCATCATAATCCGGACGATTCGATAGCTAGGAACAAATTTACACGCATATATTAACGTCCAATATCTATTCATCACGTTTCACTCTCTAGAGCAAACTTTGCAAACAGACTTCGATTCCCATAATTCATCAGGATTTCTAGATTTTCGAGTTCGCTTCGAGCCTATCTCGCTAGCAGACATCTCTTCTTTTGCAGATTCTCTTTCTTTTCTCTTGTCAGTTTCCGCCGCTTATCGAACGCGTTTCGCGAGCACAACACACGCACGGCTCGTGTATTCAACCAGGGAGGATAAAGGAAAACTAGCTGGTGCAGTGTCCTGGAAACTGGAGAAACGGTTTTCGCTATTCGCAGTTCTGTCTGCTCGCGTGGAATCGCGATTTCACGTCTATGATCGATAGCGACGAGTTGGCATAAATTTCACGCTTCTTCCAAATTTCCAACGAAACTCTCAGCTTTCAAATAGGAAGGTCGAAGTTAGGAATATTTTCCAGAATACTCAAAAGAACTTTCTAGATGACTACTTGAAGTTAACAATTGGAAAGTACATTACGATCATTCTGATCATCTTTACAACTAGATTAATCGATCTTCTTTCCGCAAATGGAATTCGATGTGATTAGAAGTTTATTGATCCGATCTCTGAGAAGTGCTTTCGTAATTCCGATAAGGTTAATGAACTTCTCTTTATATTAATCATCTTGTGATTTTTGCTTTTTCTCGATTTCTGCCGGCTCATGATCATGCAAAAATACATACAAATACAAATGACAGTGTAAATCTTATACACAGAAGAATCACACAATTCCGTATTTGCCAGTTTTCTACAATTCATGACTCAGACACGGCGATTTAGATAATTTCGGATATTTTAGCAGCACGTACGTGTAACGTAATGAATGTTTGCGAGTAAACGGAACGTGCGAGTTTCACGATAATAGGACCCTGTTTTTAACCCGCAAGCAACAAGCTATAATATATTGCATAAACTTTATTGCATCACGAGTATCTACTTTTCTTCACTCCTGTCGCAGTCTTTTCAATACGTCGCTTTATTTCCTTTGAAAAGTTAGCCTAAAGTGTTCTCAACTTGCAAATACCAATATGATAGAACTAGGGGACAATGTAAAACATACTTGGGTATCTCATAGCAATTTCATTAAGCTTAAACGAAGTTAATCTCGTCTTTGTGAGGATATTTCATTCTAATTATCTTTAGAGGGGTTATATGTAGGAGAATGACATAGAAATAACGATATTGGTAAGTTATAAAATTCGCGTAAATTTGCCATCTTGATAGATGATAAAATTCATAATAAAACTGTTATTCCGAAGATTATTCAGTCTTCGAACGTAACTTGCTACGTAAGTAAGAAACATCTTTTACCTCTTAATCGTTTGGTCGATATAAACACTCCATGATAATGACAAAAAAATATATAATGTCACGTGCATTCGGTGTCTAGGTTTTAGCATATCACGGTTTGTCGCAGCGAAATCAAGAAGATTGTCGGATTTTGCAAACATCTGGCTTAAGTAGAAAAAAAAACAGTTTCTCCCACTCTGTGACTTCATTAGTCTATGTATTATTCCTAATCAAATTTAATTATCGTAATATATCGTAAATAAATTATAATAGATTTTAGAGACACGGCATTCCGTAGCACTATGCATTTGTCATTTTAAAATCAACTAAAAAAGAACTGAACAACTTATCAGACTGCTACAACTGTTTGCATTTTTCATGTTGTTCACAACGCCTTATTCAGGAACGATTCTACATAAAGAAAGAGTGATTTCGAATTGACTAGAGAAAGATTTCGATATTCGTCACGTTTCGATCTCCACCTCCTTATTTCGAGGATCGCCAGGACAGAAAACGCTGCGGCACGGTATCACGGAGGAACTATAATTTACGAGGGGTGAATCTGTCCGGGACAGCCATAAACGCTGCGAGGATGACTCCTGATGTTCAGGGGCATTAACTTCGACGTGAATCCAGACGAGGGAGTGAATCGCGCGACGATATCGCGGCAACGAATAACAAATTAGATATCACCGCGGGTTAAAGAGGCCGGAAATCTTTTGCTAACGACTTCGTATCCTTGCCCCATTCGGATTTGCATTTACATCGTTGTACTCGCTCATAAACATAATAATACTACGGATGGAAGGGGGTGTTCGGTCCAGGGGTGGGTTTCTACTTCGTGACGAACGCTTAGATTCGTTTTCATACACAGAAAGAGAAGGACAAAGGAGGAAAGAGAGAGTTTAGAGCGCGCTGGGAAGCCAGTTCGTAAACGTTCGTATAATTTATACGAACTCTCCTCCACGCACGGCGTGTATTTATACGCTCCCGCGAGCGCATTTGCATGCGAGCTTAGGGACGCCGCGCCGGCCTTTTGCATACTTCGAAACGCTAGATACGAACGTAGAATCGGGTGTCTCTGACTCTGAACCTACGTTAATTCCGTCTGCTCTACATGTAATAACATATCGCGAGAGCTCTCGCGTTTTTAGAGAGTGCAGATGTGAATTGGTTGAAGTAGTCCTTCGATTAATAACATTATATTCTTTGGTTTTGTATTTAATCAGTGACTATTCTACGCTTAGAAAAAAAGACTGGTTCAGGACTGATCTCTTAATCTGATTTGATAATTTCTCTGATAACAATGCTTTTGCATACGAAGACTACAGGGAAAAAATACGATAAGTCATACCTCATCTGTAGGTTGTTTAAAATATATACGTGTACCGAGAAGAATGCGTATTTCGAACGAAAATGTTTGATTCTCAGTGTAGTCCTGGTGTTGTAACCTTGATACGAAGAGAAACTATAATAAAACAGTATAAACAGTAGCTAGAATGTTTCGTAGCTGCACGCTCGAAAAAGTAGAGCAGTGCGACGATTCTAATTAAAAGCTCTTAAGTACTTGACGATGCGAGGAAGACTTGAAAGGGACTCGTTGAAACGGTGTGTGCAACTGAATGATTAAAGGGTCAAATAGAGAGGGAATAATGAGAGCCGCCGTGTCACATCTCTCTCCAACTTCGACCTAACATTCCTTGAGACACTGTAAATCATTAATCATCCTCTTAACGTTTTACTTTGATACCAAGTGCCTCGGAGAACTTCTGGATGCTACGAATTTTAGGTAACAAAAAATTTAGCAAAGATCTCGTCTAATCTTACATTGTTCAGAAATACCTTACTTTAAAAGCTGCAGCTTTTCTAAACTTCTAATGCATTCTTCTTCCTCAATGTTCTTTGATGCTTCATCGAATTTTTAAATTCGTTGTGATCTAAAATACTTTGTCACCGGATTTCCCCATTAACTCTTTCTAAATATTTATATCTTTCTCTTCATACTGTATATTATATATATGTATATACTGTATACTGGAATATTATGTACATCCTAATGGATATTTTCCATAAACAATAATTCAATTATTTTATTTTCAAATGTCAAACTCTCGATCAACAAACGACCCTCTTCTTCTAACTATATTCGATCTATCAAAAATAACTAACTAAATTTCCATATCTTTCTAGCTCCGTACAGGATATATCAGTTTCGCGTCGAACAGCAAAGCGGACTCAAACTGGCGAGCAAGTGGGAGTCGTAGGAGCTAAGACAGATGAAAATTGTAACAGCGGCCGATGCGATTGCACCTTCGTAGCGGATCATCGTTTACAACGACACGCTCTTAGGCGGAGTAGGTAGTTAGGCTCGTATTACATTTACGCGACGTGCCGCATTAATTTATTATCCTGTAGTCGCGTTAGCCATCGCTATACCAGCGCTCCTGTTACAGGCGCTAAGGTAATTATAACTCAACTCCCGACACGCGAAACTATGCAAAGCCAATCTAAGCCCCCGATCCGCGTCCCCCGTCCGCTTCCAATTCCCTCAGCCTTTCCGTCAGCATACCTTCCATCGTGGCCCAACGTCTTGAGTAACGAACATCGGTGTCGTGATGGATCGACGCGCGACGCCGCGCCGCCTTCCGCCATTAAATCGCGTTGCGTTCCGAGGTAAGAGCGCGCGCGATCTACCTAGCCGCCTGGGCCTCCATTACTTTCGCGGTTCGACTGCTTCGAATTTGTTCGGTACCACATCTGAGCTTAACCGGCGTAAATCAGATTTCAGAGTTTAGAAGGGACCACGGGGGTATTTAGCCCCGGCTTTGATAGGAATTATTCCATGTAATTCTGTTGCTCAGCTTTGTACAAGGGCTCTTAGCTCATTAAACCCGTTATTTATAGATCGCGGATGTTTACGGGTTTACGGGAAAGTTTAATGTGGAACAATGTGCATAACGCATGTAATATGCAAAAGTATATTGAATATTCAAAATAAAGTACATATATAGTCGTTATAATGTTTCTGTTAGGTAGATGATACATTTACACTGCACATGTGAATGTGTGGGTAAGCGTCGGAGGGCGTCCAGGTCTCAGTTGAGACAAAAGACGATTGGAAGCTGTTAGAAGAATCTAGAAGAGTCGGTCGATAACAAGTGTGCGTGCAAGAAGGTTATCCAAGTCTTCAGAGTGTAATATATACGTATAGCTGTTGTGTGTGAATAAAGTAAACTATTTGTATCTCCGAAGCCTCTCTATACCTTAACAGTTTCGAATGCGAAACAAATCCGTGTTTGAATGCGTTCGTAAAAATACAAATTTTCGTAAACATTCGCAGACTGGTAGCTCAGGATAAATGTACGATTATAGAGAAGAATAGAGCATAGAATATAAGGTTATAGATTTGATAGAATTATAAATTCAATAAACAAATTAACCATTTGTTAACAAATTAGCGGCTCCTGGTCTTATCAATCGCTGTCAGGTGTCTGTTTGCAAAAAAAAAACGGATTTCCAGCGCTTTATTTAGCAAAGGAAGGGAGATCGTCTGACAACAGATCCAGCTGAATGGATGACAGTGTTTGATGCATTAAGAATTCATGAAGTGGCTTGATGGGAAGAGGTTGATTAAAACATCGAAATTTCTAGTCAAATATTCTCTCCTGCATCTCTTGCTTTACGACAAACCCTCGTTTTTCATGCTAAAATGAGATAAGCAACAAAATATTCAATTTAATGTGACATCGTATGCATATTCAAAGAAACTTCGAAAATGATTAAACTCTCAGGGGATAGTTTGCTCGAGATGTTGGAAATTGGGCCTATTCGCTGCTTATTCCAGTTTCAAGTAGCCCTATTCCTTTCCTGTCTTGATCGAACGAATGGTGGATTACATGAAGATATTGACTGTTCCATGTGAAATATACGACGAAAGAGGAAGAAATTCTCATATAACCTAGCATCTCGTTCGATCATCCATCAACGATAACGATGCTCAAAGTGAGGATGCGCCAAAGTTCGTTTGTCTGATACTTCCGCTACATTAAATCGTAGATTTGTGAACAATCGAAATTCAGATTAGTAAAATTATATTTGTTGGCTGGTGATCGCATTCCAAGTCGCATAAATTCGCCAACAGCATCGTCTCCGCATCCTTCCTGATCGATTCACGCTCTTCTGTTCCTGATTTCCGCTTCATCCACGAACGTTTCGTGTTTTACAATGTCTGGAGAATGAATTCTTGCTTCCACTGAAAAGTTTCGCGACTAGACGCTCGAGCATTGTTTGAATTTTCCCGCGATATGGTATCACGATAACGTTTTATGGCTAGTAATTGTCTGTGTGTCTCGAGCTATGTTTCGTCACCGAAGTTATTGAGAACTTTATGACTCAATGTATACATCTTTAGTGTCTTACATTGGGACGAAGTCATAATTTTAGAATGCCAGAAAGATGCAGAAGAAGATTCATGTGTTTGCGTTACCGAATGGAAATGGTCGTTCTGAAGTGTGATTTTCTTTCGAGGTATATATTTTCGAAGAACATGAATTATATCGAAAGTGCGGCAAAGAAAAGTACAGCAAGAAAATTACAGTTGTTTTGCGATCTTTTGGATAGAGAAACGTACAAGGCTAAGCAACCGAGGCTGTAAATTCGAATACTAACAACAGAGTTGGTCGTGCGTGCACTGTCCTCGTGAAACAACGGAAAGTGCTGCGGGAGCAGTTTTTTTGGATATTTTATGTGACTCGACCACCCAAGCTGCATTATGAATATACGAGGAACCCTTGTTGGCAATTATATTAAGGAAAAGACGGTGAATGTTTCCTCCAGGGGCGCTTCGTAACGTTGTGGAACGAAATATTCTGGAGAGCGTGGAATTTCTCTTATCCGACTTCACACACGGAACAAAAGCACAGTTACCCAAATACCTTCAACTCATTTCCAAAAACTCCATCTCGTGAATGAAAGGCTACTGCATATTGTGATCCATGCATCGTTCCAGAATAGAGGATTTTAAAACAAACACACGCGAAAAGAGCGGCCAATAGTCACGAAGCAAGCGGATTTCGTATCCTGAAACGGATGACGATAATATTTTCCGGGGCAACGAAGCGCCAGGAGTCTAGATCCTATATATATATATGTGTGTGCACGTGTAACTGTATACGTGCGGTCTAGCATCGAACGAAGTGATTCCACGGTGTGGAAGAGAGAAGGAAACGGAGTCGATCACGTAGACCCGTGGAGGGAAGGTTGTTCGAGGGTGCTCGAACGGACGTGGGAGAGAAAGGATGAGTAGAGACGGAGAAGCGCGGTTTTCGACGAACCGGAGGATACCGAGGCGGGGTCACGTTCCATGGAAGTAACTTGGCTAGCAAAGCCTTCGGGGCTATCAAACTTTCGGCTTGATACATCGAACCCAGGCAAGTTCTCGCACCATATTCTACCCCCGTGGCCCCGCTATCTCGCTCTGTTCCCGTACCGGGGACTGATCAGCCCCTATTGTGATTCGCGGCCAGCACAGACGCTGCAACCTCTTCCAGCACCGACTCTATTTGCAGTGGGCGTTAATACGGGCGATGGAACCGGCCACACAGTCGGTATGTCTCATCCTTTAGAATGATCAGGGGATGTGTGGAGAGGGTGAATGAGGTAGTACGAAGGCTATACGTGCGTTTACTATACATCCACGGATACGTGACTGGTCCACGCACAGAGATTTTGTTCCTGAAGAACGCGGGAATATAGACAGCTTTGCCTGCGAGTGTGTACACGCGATTTGAAGTGAGTGAAATTAAAGCGAATATTATTATGTTGTTTACAGTGGTACTTTTGTTACGTAGATGCAAAAATCCGAATCGTTATAATTGAAAAATTAATAGAAATTGTAATGATGACTCAGTTTTCACAAATATTTCCTTCTAAACAAGTTATTTAGAGATAGAAGCAAGTGAAGTAAAGTATATCTATATGTATATATGCGTCTTATGACTTATGTATGTAATTGACTTAATATTTTAGAATTGTGTATATGGGAGCTTAATATAATATATCGATGCTTAGTATATGCCCGCCGAACAGCTACTGTACGTTAAACTAATACGTTCGGAGTACAGCATTATTCAGGCGCCACGCGTGGCTGACTACGCGCGATATCATTCTCCTTATCCTATATACATGCAAGACAAGAACGCTTAACCGCAACTTAATCCACGTAATTTACCCTTCTCTCAGTGACTGCTGTTTAATTCCACATTATCCACCAACAGTATTTTTATGGAACCAGTTAGAAACTCTCATTTGCACACAAACCAGTCCGTGTATCCGAACATTCATCGAGCACGGTGCAGGAACGAAAATGCACACACGTATCCCGGCGGCGAGACCGCAGAGCAGAAAGGAACGAGCGCGAGTACGAACAATTGTTAGGAATAAGTGGACACGGCGTTCAAGATAAAATACGAGCCCCGAAGCCGGCGACGAGGGGCGGAAACACGAGGGCTCTCGCTATTAGATTATGGGTGGCCGAACAACAAGATTGCGGACGAAGGGGAAGAGGTCCATTAGTTTCGCCAGCCGTATCTTGCGCCGTGTAACTGGGTTAACAATTTGGCGGTCCCATTCTCCATCGCAGACCTCTCTCATTCCATTGGACGCGCTGGAAACGCAATTGGAAAATTCTCCACGTCGCGCTACTTACAAACCGCGACAGCTTGCTGGATTCGTCGCGTAAAATTGATTATAAGTCTTCGAGTTAATTTCAGTTCTTGGGACTTTTAATTTATTACGATGTATTTATATAGCTTCTGTGGCTTGTAAATTTGTTGAGGCTTCTGTGAACATTTAAATTACAATCAATTGAACCATTAAGGTCGATACTCCCTTAAATAAATTCATATGTATTCATTTTGATTCGCTATCTTCTCACTTGCCTTGCCGTTCATTGCCTTTTTAGAATGTTCAAATAACACAGTCTTTTTCTGCGTGCAACCCTATCGTTGAGTTTAAATTTGCATCTGCAGCCCATATACAAGATGTATCGGGTGACACGAAGAAGCCATCGACGATCAATTGATTTTGAGTACGAAGCAGCGCCCGTTTATTTCGTCTTCTGATCCCTGCGTTGGTCTCTTCGAGCCGAAGGATCAAATGCGTTCAAATCGACAAAGAAATCCGGCTCGTAATTCAAGGATCGAAGCTCGCTCAGAGCGGGAAAAGAAAATATCGGGTATCAAATAACTGCATAGTAGGTGAGTCCTGGCCCCGGACAGAATTAAATTCCATCGAGACACTTGAGAGAGCGGTGACTTGCTCGTGGAGGGGTCACACGAAAGGGTAGGTCTCTGCGATTTCATTCTGCTGGGCCGAGGGCTTGAGAACGTTCTCGGGGATTTGGTCGTCTGCGAGTTTGTGGCATTCAAAACTCATCCCATTCAAATCTTTCTGGACCTCGTCTCTCTCTGCCCACTCGTCTTCGACAGACAGAGGACAGTGCGAGCCAAATGCCGCTCCGTGCTTCGGTAAGTATCATTGGTATAATGCTTTCGATAGGACTGCACTGTCCTTTTGCCGAAAAAGAACATGTCTGATACGGAAAGTCGATGAATTTTATTGCATTCCATTTGTTTATTTATTACTGTAATGGTTTTGCTATAAACTATTATGGGAGGAAAGATCTTCAGAGAAACGATTGAATGTGTCTGACTAAATATTATTATTTTCTACTTAGAAACGGCGGAGTTTTATATTAAATATCTATGCATTTATGTTTTACTCTGCGAATTCGTATAGTTATTTGTTTGTATTATCTATGTTTAAGTATGTACTATACTTTGTAAGAGATAATATATCAGAAATAATTTTCTAGTTCTTCAAACCCTCTATCATCAAGAGAGAGTATTAAGTGATCATTTACTAAAAGCACAGAGTCATTTTTCCATTTATACGTATGTACCATAAATAATTATAGAAGATATATAATTGTTACATAACAGATAAAAATGCCCCCAGGCAGGATTGAATAAATTATTTAAACAATTATGCCTGTTAAAGATTTCGAAAGCTCTTTTAACGAGATTATAGCTCGCAACATTGAAATCACCGAACCCCGTTTGAAGTCCAGCGATAGAAAGCAGCCTGGGGTTATCCCGTTAGCCAATTCTCGGTTATTCGCCGTATCCTCTTGAGCGGTAGTTCTTTAGTTTCAGGGTCTTCGGATTGGTCCGAAGTAGCTCGGATTAAGCGAATCCGGCTCGCTAGATGCAAGCCGCACCTATTTCTTCTCCTTTCAAGGAAGGAAAACGTTTAAAGGTTTTACCTCTTTGCCAAGTCTAGGGGCTATATTTTTCTTACAGCTCGCTGCTCGCGTCCGGTTCCGTGGCGCGTATTCACCGGCCGAAAATTTTCGGACGATCCGAACATTAGCCGCAATCGCAACTCTTCCGTGCTCCAGACAGATTAATTGGATACCTACGTTTTACGGTTCTTCCCAACGAGAACAATGATTCTTGGTTAGATATTTCAAAGATCACAGTGTTATAGCGGCAACGTATTTTTCTACGGCTTGGAGGCATTTAGTTCGACGGTATTCTGCCTTCGAGCGATTTATAACAGGTGCAGAGTGGTTCGATATTGTGTTACCCTAAGAAATAATCATAAATTTCAACTTAATAGAAATAACACAGCACATTGAATTTCGAAATCGAATCGTACATGTAGCCTGATTTGATTTGCCTGATTCGATCATACAATGATCTATCACTGTTTAGCAAAAATTTGTAACGAGAGTTTCTCTTGTTCCTCGTGCAAAGGAATAAGCAGAGAGAATGTGAGGAAGAGAGAGAAATTTCGCGTTGATTACGAACAATTGTAAATTTTCCAACGAAGAACGTTTTGCATCAGGATTACACAGTATCCGTGTTACAAAGTGACTGGTTTCCGCTTTCGAAATTGCCCATTGCCCTTTGTCTCTCCTCAGACGGCTATGTATCGTTGCCCAGGAAACTTCTCTCATCCCTGGAGCGAATGCTAAACCATATTTTGGTCGGCGGAAATTCGTGAACCGTTCTTTGCAGGCCCGAATACGAAAGTTGCTTTAACGCAATTCGAGAACGCATACAACAGTCGCAAACACTTTTCTGGATCCCACGTATATAGGAGGTTATTAGGGCGGAAGCAATTAAGCGGCGCGCAATTGCCTAATTGGCGGTCCCCTCGTGTATAAATAACGTCGACAGCTTGTACGCGATTCGTAACGCTAAAGATAATCTTTGTACTTTCTTCGCTTATTAGTTCTTTCAACTGTATTTCAGTCTAATCTATACGAATGAAGTTTGTAAGTGACTTCAAATCGGCTGTACCGACAGAGTATGTAATCATCGCGTGACTGCGTTAAGTTACTATAAATGCTCCTCCTATGACTGTAATACAATTTAATTTTTGGCGACGTTGCATCTCGTGCTTGAACGTACTAACAGCGCAAAGTTTAACTCGGTAAACAACATGAAACGATAAAAATTTAATCATAGCCATAACATTAAATTTTCAATCTGAAACGCTCGTTATTGCACTAATTTCGACGAAGCACGACGATATCTTTCGATAGCAGAACCACCATCAACGGAAGAAAATTAATATTGCGAAGGTAGTTTGTCCAAGGGACGATTAAATTCGGTCTTAATTAAATCAGCCGAGAAAAAACGTAAGCGCGATAAGCACGCCAAGCGACGTGGTTCCTTCGCATTGGTCGTTGAAACGACGACTCGAATGCTGCCAGCCGATCCGTGCCCTCTAGAATGGCAATTCCATGGAACAGGGTCAACGAAGGGAGAGAACCAATAAGAAAGAGAGAGAGAGAGAGAGAGAGAGAGAGAGAGAGATGAAACGAAGGATAAGGATGTGTAGAGATAGTAAAACGTCGTTTATGGGCCGATTGAATGAAAAACGCGGCGAACGCCCTCTTTATATTTCGTCGAGAATGGCTTCGTATCTGGACACTGGTTGGGAACCCCCGTAGAGAAAGGGCACATTATAATTTCCCATAAAACGTTTTATGATGACAAAACGCCGTGAACCCTCTTCCTGCGACGACCATCGGCGATGGTTATAGTTTCAGAGAGGAACGCGCAGTAAACCGTACAACCTGTGCGACATGTAACGCAACGAAACGGCTGATCGTTGTCCTTTTGTCCCTTCCTGTGACACGCGTCAAAGCGTTTATTCCTGTTGGCTATGAATATTACGAGTGCATCGAGTCTTTGATGAATGCACGTGAACGAGAAAATTGGCTGTTTGCTCGCTGATCTCTTTCGACGAGATGCTTTCGTCATCGGACGGAAGGTTCATCACGTTTCAGGTTTATAATATCGCTTTTTATGTAAGAACTATAATAGTCTTTCGTATCGTAGCGATTATTATTGACTTGACTCACGACTGAGAGGAAAATTGAGACATAGACGAGTCGTGGAGTTTATTCGTGATAAGAACAAACGATATATCCGATAGAAATAAAGCTAAGGCTTCAAGAAGGTAAGTCTAGGCACTAGGATCCCCGTAAAGAGATGTCGAGCGCTTTGAAACTTCGTTCTCCGTTACTTCGTAAATTTCTCAACAATCTCTATGAAGCACCCTTCCTTGACTATAAAGAGTTCAAAGTTCGATCGATTTTACGTATTCTACGCGATACTCACCTTGTTGGATCGTCTGAAAATTCGGTAGCTCCGATCAAACCACAGCATTTGAACTGCCACGCGAGATACTGTTAGGGTCGGATGAAGAATACGAGACAAGTGATCGTGTTTTATATTTTTTTGTCATTTTTTTCAACAGGAACGTACGTTTATTTGCACTGAGCAGAAATACAAGCTATTCATGAAAGATGAGGTTACAGCGGCCGCAAGCCCCACACTCCCCCGCCCTTTTTTCCTCTCTGCACCCCTGCGTTCGTCAAACTCGAACAGACACTTTTATCCTCCGGATAAACGCGCGCAAAGCAACTCGTTCTTCTCTCTCCCTCTCACCTCACCTGCTTCCCCTTCACCTCCCCTTCCCGCCCGTAGTCGAGTGTACCCTTCTCTTTCTTTTTTCATTTTCCTTTCTTTTTTTCACTATTCTTAATCGCTTTGCGTTTTCTTACCACCGCACCGCCCGAACGTAGAGCAAGATTATTAATTATCATACATGTACATATAATTACATTTTTGTGCATTATCATAATTTAATATACATATATAGATGATATATATTATATCTTAGAAAATAAATATATATATATTTATATATATATATATATTTCAATATCATTTTTTTTATTTCATCTTCGTGTAATTCTCCTTAAAAAATAACGATATTTAAAGTACGCTAACGGTGTTTTTTTTCTTTATAATAAGAGCCACCAAGAGAGGAAAGAAAAGAATGAAGAGGAATAAAGTGCTTCTTTCTCTCTCTGTTTCTCGCATACACGCACACGCACGCTTCGTATATGTATATTTATACTTATATATTTATGTATACGTATATATCCGCAAGCAGCGCACAGTATACACGTGCATAGGAATTACGCAAAAACACAAACACACATACTCGCGCGCGCACACGTACAGACGCAAGACGCTTTCGAAAAAAGAAAAATCTTCCCTTCTCCCTTTTGCATACGTCTAACCCATTCAATTTTCTCATTCATTCTCTTGCACCTTCCCTTAAGCTTCCCAATCATATCAGCCCTAAGCATTTTTCCACTCCTCTATTTTTACTCTTGCGCTCTTATACCTTGTTCCCTTCCCATTCACCAATCCTTCTTCCTATCAAATTTTACTAACTGTTCCGAGGTGACCATCGTCCACCCCAGCGCAAAAGGGACGAAGATAATTTCGAGTCACGGCTTCCCCTAACAAAAACCAGTGGTATCTTCAAGCCGACCAGTTATCGTTGATCATCGATCGATATTCTTCACGATACTTTCACAGAGTAATTAGATTAATTTCTTTCCTTTACTGTGAAACGATTTGTGAGAATTTGCAGACAGGTCAATACTCGCACGAGTTCTTCCTCGAGTAATCTGATTGCATTTGTGTAAAACTAAATTAAGTACAAAAGACGAAATAAGATATTTATTTGTGTAAAAAATTTTATTACCAATTTCCAAATATTAATACCAATATTCCATTCCAAATATAAACATTTATAAATATTAGTAGTATTGTATTTTGATGTTTAGAAGCATACAGATTTCTTTATCAGAATTATTCCAGATTAAAAATTTTCTCACTTTTCTTCTCAGCCCTTCACTTTCATGAGGATAGGTCGAATTACGAATTCTCTACCTCTAAATTATCTCCATTCTTCCGAATTTTTCTATGACCAACCTCGGCGTTGCAACGAATATCCGCACAAGAAGCATTTGCTATATCCGTCGAATAGTGACTACCACATAAAAGCTAATTTCTTAATTCACGAAAGAAACGGCCACCATTTGAGAGCGAATGGGCCAGCATAAACGCTAATTCATACTAATTACGATCCTACTAAATCGATAAATATATTGCCAGTCGAGTCTACAAAGACGTATCAAGACCAACTCATTACGCTAAGATCCTAATGAACCATAGGATCGATAAACAGAGTTAACAAATTCGACTAAAATCGAGCCTCTATTAAAGATACTCTTCTTAAACATTTTCTTGCTCATCTTTCCTCGCAACATCACATTTTACGATCTTTCATCGTAAATGACCACCAGGAATCGGTTTAATATCTCATTAGGAGGACATCTGTGTTGAAAGCAAGCTCACTCAAGCACACGATGAGAAATTTGTTTATTAATTGAATTATTTACAAAGCGCGGCCGGCCCGGTCGCTCCGTTAGCCGAATAAAGAAGCATGCGTTAATCGTTCGTTAACGCAAAAAATCATCTCTAGGTAGACAACAATTATAAATCGATGGGAATCGCATTGAACAAGATACGTTTGCGATCGAGAACGATCGAGGAAAGTATGTTAGACAAGTTCCGAAGGGGCGAAGAGCGCGCGAAACGAACCCAGAAGGTTTGTGAAAATAATAAAAGTAAAGTTGCGTCCTGGTCGACCGGGCAACGGTAGCATTGAAAGCGCTTCCGTAAATATTTTCTCAGCCCCTCTCGGCTCGATCGACACGCATCCTATGATTCCCTGTCGCGTTTCCCATCGATCGTCGCAGCAATTTCGTGCACACATCGAGTTAAAAGGTTCCGATCGCAAAGGTACGCAGGAAGAACGTTATCTCGTCGACGCTCGTCGAGCCATCCTCCGCATCCACCAATATTCGTTTCGCGATCGATGGATATGGATCGCGTTACATAGTGTGCCTCGTTTTACGAATCGATGCACTCCGAGTTCCTCCCGAAGTTAGCGATTCATGGAACTTTTTTGCTCGTTCAGCTCGCTCGCGGTTTGCTCTTGGTTTCGCCTTTGTACATGATGAAGGAATAAAATCAAGGGTAACGTTAAAAGATCAAGAACAATGCGGTAGTACAGCTCTTACGATATTAATCATAGCGGCGATATCAATGATATAAGGATAGCAATTAAGGCTCTCTGCGATTAGATTAAATAATTCACATAAAAATTTCTGCGCGAAGTGATTCCTAAGAATTTGCAATTCGCACGTACATTCATCGCGTTCTTTTTTCTCTTTCGATTTTCAGCTTTTCGTACACTACCCCACCCGATAATCCATCGACTCGATAATCTACCTCGATTCACGGCACGTCGCCTTCACGAGACATTACACTTTGTTCACCCATGCATTCGGTACACCATACATCTTCGCGGTCTTTAGCTTCTTTGTACATCTTTGTTCTTCACGCACGTGCACGCAGTCGCGATCTTTCTCTCGTACACGAGTCTCCCCAGCTCTCTGTTCGTTTGTCTCAACGATCAATCATCGAAGGTTTTTCTACGAAATTGAGGGTTCGAATAATAATTTCATCTTTTTCACAGTATCTGCTTTTTTATCTCAAAGCTAAAAACGACCAGAGAGAACCAAGAAGACCAACAATAAGAAGAAGCAGAAGAAGAAGAAAGGAAAGAATTAAACGCACAAAGGACAAGTTAGCAGTTTGGCTCGTTTTATCTTTCGACCAGTCCTTTGTGGCTTGTTTTCGTACCCAATCTGTGGGGCTTCCTATTTTGATAGGGTCTCTAGTATCCATAGATGTTCGCTTCAAACCTTCCAGGTTACTCAGAATCATCATATGAAAAGTGCTACCTTTACATCTACCACAGCACGCTTTTAGCATGTAAATGTCTATCAGACAACGACACTAAAAAGTAGCAATTTTCAAATTCATTTCCAGATACAATTTTATCGATATCAATAGAAGTCCGAGGATTGTTCCAACCACCTGAATTCAGAATTCAAGTTCGACAATCTTTCGGAGACAAGAAATCAAACCTCTATGAATACTATTACACAGGGATCGACGGAGAAGTAGTAACTCTTAAAAGGAGAATTTCAGGGAAACACGAGTAGATGTCAGTCGATTGTAGGACGCAACTGATCGGTATTCCTCTGTGACCTTCTCGAACGATCCGGTACACGGTGCACAATTTCGATTCTTTTCTCGACGAAATCTCGAGTTGCTGTCGGACGTGATGGAAAATTACAAAATCTCGTGTCGAAGGGTTTCGAGGCGAGTCTCTCTGTTCGTTATTCCCGCGAACGATCGCGAGGTTTTTGTGCCGTAGCTCTATTTCCTCGTCGAATCTCGAGTGTTCCTTTAGAATCGGCAAGTAGGCCTGCGTAAAGAGCAATTAGGCGTTGATTCTCGAAAGGAGATTGTTTTCACGTTTTGCGCATCGTTCGTTATCCTGTACGCTTTCTTTCCCTTTTTCTTCTTTTCACGATCGTTCGTTTCACGCTCCTCCTTTCCTTCCCGTCTAACTACTAGCGGTAATCCTAACGGAATACTCTAATTATACATTTACATTTATATTTATAATATATATAATATATTTATATATAATAATAACCAATACAAATATCACATGTGATCACCTACTAGTCTCGTTACACGAGTACTCGCTAATTCCGTTGTACAAGACGAGTCGAGCCTTCGAGAGTTTTTCAAGTCAGCGCGAAGCTCTCGACTGTTGGAAGTCGTGGCGTGTAAATTAGTCCCGGTACTTTGGAAGGATGTTCTCTGCTTCTTTTTTCTTTTATTTTCCTCGTCTTACTTGGTTTTCTTACTATTTTAGTCCGTTATATTTGTTTATCTAAATTTTCTTTTCCTTTCTTTTTTTTTGGTTTTTTCTGTTTTTCTCTGCATTACTCTCGCTCGCTTTTCCTTCTTTTTCTTTTTATATTCTGTATTCTTTTATTTTATCTTTCTTTTAACGAGTCATCGTAGGATAGATTCTTAATAATCGTATACAATACAACTCGCTCGGTATTTAATCCTCGAACGATCGTCGAGACTGTTCGAACGACGAGACTCCTTTCTGGCCGACCTCTATACTCGTCGATCCCGCCTAAATTTAAAAATCGTGTAGCGCGCTTAATCGCGCTTCGATCGAAACACGCGCATCTATACGTTCTCCCGAGCGTCCACACGCGGCCTGCTCGAATCGTAGCGCGCTTTGGTGCACGCTCGTATGCGTTGTTTATGCGGCAGCCCATGAAATACAAGAGCGGATGTTTTCACGGGTCTTGGGGGTGGCTTGACGTATCCTTGCATCAAACTTCGCTGGACAGCCTTAAGAAGAGCGGTGTCGAGGAATGTTTTCTCAACGAGGTGATCGATAGCCTCCGGAACGAGCTGATATAGAGCCAGACTACTGCCTGTTTTCGTTCGAAAATGCTCGAGTTGACGAAATATTTCGATATTTCGAATATCCTTGGATATCAATTGCAAAATGTTATATTTTAATATCGTACAGCGAAATTTTTTTCTATTCTTTCAGTTCTTAGCGATCTGTAGAATAATTTCGTGGTTCCGGGATTATCTATCACCTCGGTGAGGGAACGAAGAATTAGTACACAACACAGCGTTAATAGAAGAAGATGAAGAAGAAGAAGAAGAAGACAAACAGGAAGAAATAACGCTGAGAGAAAGGAGCGACGGCTGCGCAAGCGCATTCTTCGTTTATTACAATTATATTCCCCAGCGGCAAAAAAAGCTGCGATTACAAGACTCTTTATTCGCTTAATCCCGTTCTCTCTATCTGTCTTCGATTTACTTGCCCTCTGCCTCTCTATCGCACGCATTAGTTTCGCAATTTTTCTCCTCTTTTTTTTGTATCTTTAGTTTGCGTTCCGCTTTGTCGTAATACAAAATACTCGCTTAAAGTTTCTCCACGTCTTTTTACGCGCAGGATCACACGTAATAAATCACATTATCCTAATATGTTAATATTCACAATTATACAAATAGAGATGTATACACAACGAGGTACAGAATTCCAGAAAAAAATTAGACTCGCTCGCACGAAAATTCTCGGTCTTTCGCTCGATCCCCTTTCGTCACAATAGAATCGCACAATTTCACGTAAGATATATTTATTCGTTCAAGCGTTCGCCTTTCACTCTTCACTGCAATGTATAATGCAATTATTAATACATCTAGAAACACCGTGTTCGTTTTACGTACAAGAAGAAACGTCAATGATCGACAGTTAATCGTGATTAAAACATAGAGCACGGTCGCATGTCTGTATAAAATCCCTAAAAATACTATTATACCCTACCATGAATTGTGTTGGATGACGATAGTGACTATGCAGTGACTGTTTTCCATTTTCGAAGTCAATTTCTGGCTCGCGCCACGAGACACACCTTCTTCTACCCCTTAGGGAACAACCGTCGAGCCACTACCTGTTTCTTTTTCTTTCCTTTCCCATTCTGCAGTTTTATTCTTTTCTATTTTTTTTCTACGGCTCGTTGGAGATTAAACAACCAGGCTGTTCCAGGGGAATCGCGTCCCAATGGACGAGAGGCGATTCGTTCTCGCGGCGAGTACCTCGAAGATAGAGTCATGACCGAAATCGTTCGGTTCCTTTTCAGTTAGGCCTGGAGGCAGCCCGACTTTCCTGTGATTCGTCGGTTCTCGTGTACCTCGTGAAAAGCGATTTTTTTATCGGAATGCATTGTTCGCCTCCCTACCATCCCGTGTTTTCCCTCTCATATACCCTATGCGTTGTAACCGAATTTCTTTGCTCTCGCCTTTTTTTTTTTTTTCGCCAAGAACTCTTGTTGGTATGTTATCCCTTTCCGCGTTCCTTTTCCGTCCTTCTTTACCCTTCTGTTTTTTTCCCGCACTTGTGTCGCATCGAGATCGAGACACGCGTACGTACATAACGTGTAGTGGGTAGACAACGATGCTATTCTTTCCTTTCCCAATATTTCCATGAGCGTGTGTGTTTGTGTTTTCTGGTATGTGCATGTGTAAATTTGCGTTTTCCGTTGTTACCTTTTTTTTCATCGGTGTGCACCGTGTGTTATCGGTGGTATCGAGAGACTCGTGTCGCTATTAGTGTGTCACGAACCGCGTCTTGTCGTTTTTCTGTCGGTATACGAAGAGATAAACGTTTATCCGATCGCCTTGTTCGCGTTGAACTTTGGCTGATTCTTAGGATATATTCTCCTTGCAGATGTGCTTACGTTTGTATTAGTTCGTACGTGTGTGATATCTTAATGTATGGGTGCATATTCGTGTGAGATGAAATTAGAGACGCGGAGAAGGACGGACGCCCCTTAATACGCTGCGCCCCCTGTGATATTTTTTTTTGTTTTCTTTGATATTGTTCTTTGTTTCAATTAACTCGTTGCATGATTTTTACAAGTCTTTAAATGCCAAAGGTCACTTTTTTAAAATATAGGTATCTCTCTTCCCCACCCTCTCATAAGCATGCTTCGATCCCTCCCACATTTCTCTGCTTAGTTTTATTTCGTCTTTCTTCTTTCAACACTTTCTCTTCTTCTTTCTCGCAATTTTTGCCCCCCGTGCTCCCCCTTCTCTATCTCTCTTTCTCTCGCTCTCTCTCCCGCTCTTTCGCTTCTATACTCACACAGAAAAGCTTCAACACGCGAAACTAAATTACCCTTAGCACTTAGCCTAACCACCTTTTCCCTCGCTATTTACTTAAATCTCTTCTAAAGCTGTAATTTCCTAAAAATAACGTTAGTTCTTTAATCAGTTCGTTTCTTAGTGTATTGAATGTTACACATGCCCTATTTTTCATCGTATTCTTCCCGTTTTTTCTCTTCTCCTATTTTACGATACCTGTTCGACGACACGAACAGTAAAAATCGAACGCGTCGAATTGAATTTAAACGAAGAGTCCTCGCCTGTTTCTTCCTAAAATAGATCTTATCCCATTTTGTTCGTGCTGTTCCTTTTTTATCCCTTACGTCCTTCGGTCGCGTCTGTTTCTCACGTCGTTTCTCTTTTCTACCTTCCATTTTCATTCGAACGCTTTCTCCCCCGACACTCATCCATTCACGCCGGCTCTCTGTCACTCACGGTCTTCCTCGCTTTCACGTAAAATCCTGCAATTCACAGAGTTACTATACAACATGACTGAAAATATTTCAGACCACAATTAAGACAATTACGAATCGTGCCGCATCTGTCTGCCTTTCTTCCCCTTTCTTCCCTATTCTTCTTTCTTTTCGTGAACTGCTCGGTATTCATGTACGCTCTTCGTGCCCATGCTCGTTGGAATATTTCTTTTTTCTTCACCGTATTCACCATCTTCTTATACACTATATTCCTCACGCTTCGTCTCGACCTTATTGTACGCAAGTATCATAAAACACTTATGTCCATCTATTGTACCTCGTACAACGATACAGTATCTTCTAAAAGATTCCTTAGAGTTTCTCTTAGGTACTTACATCTCTATCTATGTATATCCACCTATCTATATTTATAGACTTTTTTTATTCATTTATATATAATAACTCTTTTAAATCCCCCCTCCCACCCGTCCCCAATTCACCCCGATCTTTCATTCTTTCTTTTTCGTTCCGCCTTTCCTCTCTTCGTCGAACTATTTATCTGCCTATCTAAGGTGTCTATCTAACGTTCTAGCTATCCATCTATCTAAACTTCTAACTACCATTTATTAGTTTTCTTAAGGTGCCCGCTTTCTCTCGCCTTATCTTCACTCGCTCGACTTATCGTTTCTCTCTTTTAATTACACCTGTATCATCTGTCTTTCCTAATCTTCTCTATATCGACCCTTTTCATCCATTACACGCTTGCTTCGCATTGCTCGAGTTTGAAACAAACGCGGATCTTTTCATTCGCGTGCGATCCTTCGTTACGTATTATATTAATGTACGTGTATTTATATCTACAGTGTTTCGTTGGTCGCCGGGATGGAAACGCGCGAAACGCTCGTCGCGATCGCGAGGTCCGATCATTACGACTCGATCGTTCCGTCTCCTACCCCATCTTTTTCCTCTACTCCTCGTGGTTAAAGTCGCCGTCGGTCGCAGGTCGAGAAAGCTTCTCAGTCGCGCTAGATACACGAAGCGGAGAGCCCGCGAAGAGAGAAGATGGTACGAATCGTTTCGAGATTTTCCGATCTCGAGGAGCGAGAGGATCGAGCGAAACGCGGGCTCGTTTGATCGTTGGGGGTTTGCGAACGATCCGGACGACGGGTTCGTGTATGTAACGAGAGGAGCGTCGTGACCGAGCGACGAGCACCGTTTTTCGTATCCTCGTTCTCGCCACTCTCGCCCTATCAGAGACAAAGGAAAAAGAAAAAATGTGTATCGAGAAAAAAGAGCGGTCGGGGCGTCCTCTGTATCGGGGCGCCGCGCGATACCTCGCAGTATATGGCTATCAAAAAGACATCTGGCTTCTCGTTTATCTTCGTTTATCCTAAGTCCTTGTAAATGCTGCATATATATATTTACTTTATTTATAATTATCCGTGAACATGGTAACAAATAATGAAACACTGACAAAAATTGCACAATATACAAACTTAGTGTTCTGCTCTCACACTCTTTTTCTCACACTTTCTCTCTCACACGCATACTCTACCTTTTCTTCTCTTTACTTTTTTTTATGCTCTCTCCCTGTGTTGGATTCGTTTGTGTCTTTCTCTCGCTCTTTCTCACTCTCTTTCCCTATGCATGTTCGTTTTCTTTGAAAATCCTCGTCACAGCTTATACCTTTCTACAACCCCCGAAATCGTTTTTGGAACACATTCTCGCGAGGAAAAAGAAATGTGGTCACTCAAGCGTACACACCTCCTTGACACACTCACGCAAATTGACGCAAAGAAAGAAGGAAAAAAATATTATAGAGAAAAGAAGAAATACACAGGTGCCACAGACATCGAATAACGCGCATACATACATACGCAACCACACGCGCGCGAACCGCGTCGACGCTCTCATATCAGTCAGGCTTACTTGGTAGGTACGGTATCGTTACGTTCTACGTGCGTTATCAGTTAATTTATTTGGCCACTGAACATTTAAAATTTAGTTTCTTTTTTTTTTATTCTTTCCCTTTAAATCTTCGTTTCGCCCGCCAGTTCGGCCGCTCTTTGCGCCGTTCCGCGCTTTCAGGTAAGATTAGTCTTCTTAAGCGGTAAACTCCTTGCCCTCACGTTCTGTTTCTCTTACTCCATTCATATTTAATCGTTTTACGTTATTACTCTATTTTCTTTTTTAATTTCTTTCTTAATCGCTTTTACTACTCTATTTTGTTCACCATTCGTTCGATGAGCGATCTGCGATCCTTCGTTCGTTCAGTCCACGGATACAATTCACATTTTTATTTCAAGTAACTAATTTGCGTTACCCCTCGTCAACGTTTTTCTTTTCTTTCATTTTCCGTTACGTTTCTCTAGTTTCTCTTTCCCCTCCTTTTTCTCGTTCCTCCTTTTTGCGTTTCCATTTATATTCCCCTCCACTGTCATTTCCCTACGTGATTTCGATCCCGTTTGTCCGCACGGAAATCGATGATTAGCGAGACAACGTTGCATATCGACCGGAAGATCATAGTGTTCCCGGGACACGCATAGTCGAGGTGAACTGCGAGCGCCGTCTGCCATCCGGGTTTTGCGTGCGTACGAGAGGGGGTGGCGTGCTCGGCGGGTGAGTCTGACGCGTGGAAACGGTTCTAGAGCTTTGTGCGGAATGTTGCCCGTTTATACTTTGTATAATCCCTTATGTATAACAATATATTGTTTCAGTGAGTAAGACGAGAATATTAAAAAATATATATATATCATTTATTTCTGTTGAGCCTCCGACAAGAATCTTGCCCGCCGCGCCGGGACGCGTCGCCACCCCCGTCCATACGTCGCGCGGTTACGCGTGAAACAAAACAGGAGAACGTTACCTAGAAAGCAATCGTACAAAAGTACAAAGTCAGATTCCGTATATACTTTTTTTTCTCCACTTATTTTCGTTAAAAACCATAGGACGCGCGCCACTACGAAAGAAGCCCCGTTCGGTCGAATTCTTTTTTAAGGAAAAAAGTACCCTCGAACCGGTGTTCGAGGATTGTACGCGATTCTTTCTTCCTTAAAAATCACTCGTGAATATTCTCGATGAGTAAAACGGTCGAATCTATCGTTGAATAGGATCATTCTAGTGTTCTTTTTTTTTTCTCGTCTATCGTATATATCGGTATCATTCGCACAAGCTCCCGGTGGAAACGAGGCTATGGTAAAAGGACGAAAGGGCGGCGGACCGGATCATCGGTCGAATGGAGGTGCCTCGCGATATAATTCGCACTGTAAATTTGGGATTAGCGCACAGCACGGGTAAACTTTGCCTCCGTCGAAACTGGCCGAAATCACGTATTCAATTACGGTTCGTCCTCTCGCTTCGTGCCCTCATCCGCCGCCCCCTTACAACACACCTCCGTGTGACACGGTTCCGCGTTCCACCGGGTCGCGAATACAATTTCGATTATTGCCACCCGTCGAAGGATCGAAGCTCAAAAGCGTCGTGCACGTTTCCCACCCACCAACTGCTTTTCCCGTGGCCCCCATTCATTGGGATATAAGAGGGAGAAGCATAGTACGCGTGTATACGTGTAATATATATGGTTTTCTCTGTGTATACGTGTAAGAAAGAAGAGGGTAAATGAAAGAGAAAGGAAATAACGTTTTGGCACCGATAGACAGCGTATTATTGTCCTCGCGAACCGGGTTTCCTTGACTTTCGTTCGAATCTAAACGCGACGCCTTTGAAACATCGTCAGATCGGTGTTTCTCAAACTGTGTGCGCTACGTTTCATCCTTTTATCAGGTTTCTTTTATCATTATTCTTTTACTATTTTAGTTTATCTTAATTATCGTTTCTTCTTTCTCTTTTTTTGCGTTAGTTAAAGTTTCGGTTTCTGGAATTCGACCGTTTTACGGAAGGCAGACGGCTTACAAGGGTTCACACACGAGCTGTACACCGCTGTCGCCGGACAATTTCACTCGTTCGATAAACTTCCTCTGACTCCGAAGCAGCCATTCGCGTAGGCTATATCTTCGACGGTACACGCGCCGATCTTACAATTTAATGAATTGGCAGTGATTAACTTCCCGGGACGAGACTCGTAGCGCGTTGTCTTCCAGCTGCTCGCCCCGGTGGCTCCGTCTAATCGCATCAACAATACCAGTCTAATCCGCATCTGATCGTTGTCGACCCACCTGCTGTCTCTAGTGCAAGCGTTTCTCGCGTAGTAAATGTCATCAGACCTTCTTCCTGTCTCTACTCCTCGCCTTTTAGTCTAAACGAATTGCCTCGAAGAACAGAGGAACGCGCGTCTACCTGTTTTTCCGATTGCGATTTCCAATTGCAATCGTCAACCTACGAAGTGTCTTGAATCTATAATCTCAACGACACGGTTCAAAACCGATCGTTTATCGTTCGTCGATCGATTGTTGTCCGTTCTAATGGATAATCGCCACCAGAAGTGGCCGTTCTTCACCGATCGTCTCGCTCATCATCGGTTCCCTCTTATAGACAGTATCAAAGCCAGCAGAATATCTTGCGATCGTATTACTCCGACGAAAATCGTGGCCAAATTGAGGGCCATCGTAGCGGTCGATCGTCGGTGATCGAGTTCGATGTGAATCGTCAGGTATCTGTGGAAGAAACGCAATCACGTGGAGGCCGTGTTGCTCGACGGCCTCGGGAATCCTCGGGAAGGAAGGAGCTTCGTCTGCCGGTCCTGGACTGTTCCGCGCGTTGAGGACCGTTCTCTGTGACGATCGATTACACGTGTCTCTTCATATGGAGGGCTAGATGATCGCTGCGAGAGAAGCATCGGTCGCAATGCCGACACTTGAACGGTTTCGCGCCAGTGTGCTTGCGATAGTGGCGCGTCAGCTCGTCGGAACGCGCGAATCGCCACTCGCAACCCTCCCAGCTGCACTTATACGGCTTCTCTCCTGGAACGAAATAGAATCGATATATTAGTTACGATGATTTACCTTACTTTGAAGAAATTTCTTCATTGTAGCAACTGTTACAGGTTATACAAGAGCATATAAGCAAATTTTGGAATAAATTCTTGTATCTAGAAGACACTAAGGATTAATCCCTTGATAAAATTTAGGAAAAACGAGCGATCTACGCTTCAAGAATCGAGAGTTAGATGACTTCCGTTTAGATTCGAGGAACTAAATTATTCCAGGCGTGGAAATCGGAAACATAATTACCATACTAAAACTAGTAACACGCAACTTATCCTGATCGTGAAAATTTTAATAAGCTTCACATATGTACTAACCTCCATAACTTTCCGATATTCCGCGACACAATAGACGTGCACACGACGAAAGGGGTTTTATTGTCCCGGCCACGCGCGTCCCTTAAAATTACTAAAACCGAGGACGGTATATAAAATTCCACGTATAAAACGCTGCCGGCTGGTGGATCGACAATAAAGTGGCGGGCGACTGAAGGAGGAATGGATCCTCTGGTAGCACGTGTGCCGCGACAAGGGACGATCATGGAACGGGCTGGCACATTATTAACACGTAAATAATCTATTTGGTAATATAGAAAGAGGCTGACGTTGATGAGACCGCATTACAGGACAGGAAATGCGGACGCGCCACCTGTGGCGCTTTGCTGTTGTGTTTAACAAACTGTTAGGACTTCGTGTCGTGTAAAAGGAGGAGAGAGTGAAAATTAAAAAAATAAAAAGCAAAATATCGGAAAAAAGATAAAGACCAATTGATAAGAATGCGGGTAAGCATTTGATCGTTGCATGTAAAGAGAGAATTGTCTCGATTTGAGATTAGGGGATTTTTGTTAAATAAAATATCGTAGAAAATGGGGAAAGCATAGTGGAAAGACTGGAAGAACTCTCAAAGACCTTAAAGCCCGCTATTAAAGGTTGAAAAACTTGGAAAGACTTTGTCTTGGTGGATTTAGCAAGGCGCTAGCAGTTTGAAAGGCAGCTAGGAAGATTGAAGCAACTCCGGGGGCTTCGATGATTGTCGTTAAAGTTTCAGAGACGCTTCATCGTGGCTTTTCAGAAAAGTAGCAGAATCGAAAGCAAGTTTTTGTCTTCGACGGAAGGTGATTCTCCTCGTCCAATGTTTGTCGCGTCTCTAATCAAGACGAAGTGTATACGCTATTCCTTCATAAAAACGAAAGAATGGGGGAGCGCGTAATGGCGACCGCGTGGAAAAGACGATATAAACGCGCGTATGAAACCGCGAAGTAAAACGTTTTGACATCTACATCGTGCGACCCTAAACTTAATGAATTAAAAAAGAAAAAAAGAGAGGGACTGACAGGGAGAATCACGAGAAAAGGAGCAGGAGAGAGAAGAAGCCTTTAACGCAGTCGACATTCGCGTGATGTGCTGTTTTTATTGTCGCGTGCTTGTTTGCGCGCGGCTGCGAATGCTTCGCGTGTAATTTAGACGCGGTAATGTCGTGGTCGTACCGCGAACGCGTGATCTTAAAAAAATTCGCGTCACCGTAATATTGTTCTCCCTCGCGTCGTATCATACCACTAATCGCTCAAAGAAATTCGCGAACGAAATTTAATGTAATCTTTGATCGCGATTTTTTTTCGCAATAATAATGTTTTCCTGGAATAATTCATCAACCTTCTTTCTTTACGCAAAGCAAGCTAGACGCGAACATAGTAGAGAAAAAGGTTGTAGCGTTTCACTAATCCTCTCTGCGAATCCTCTCACCGCAGCAAGAAGCAGAACTTTCTCCCTTTCAACGTTCTCCACGATCGTGCAACCACTTTACAAGCCCAGGGACCTACCTAACGACGCACCAACGCGGGCACCCTACTTCATTCAATTCCAGTAACACGCTCCGACCGCTTTTTTTAAACGCACGCAATCCCCATCGTGTCGAGCTATCGCCGAAGACATCCGTGAAGCTATTCGTTACGATTTCCTTAATATTCCCCTCCTCTTCCACGGGAGGATCAATTCCTGCAAATGAATTGACGAGGAGAAAATTCTACTCGATGCCGTGCGCCGGAAGACAAGACAGAGTTACGATTGACGTTTACTCAACATCGATGCACGGAGGTTGGAAAAATTTACACACCATCCAATTCCTAGCTTCGAAATTGTTCCGCGACGAGATTCGCTTTTTCCACGAGTTCCACCCCATCGTGGGAAGTAACGACGACAAATCCAGCGCGAACGTGGCGACGCATAACCAAATCCGATTCTCTCACACCTCGTGTCACGCTGGTTGGTTGCTTTGTCAGAGATAGCCGCGACTTTCTATAGAAAAAACGACGCTCACGTCCTCGTGTATCCTTCCGTGTGCGTTCGATTGAACTACCCTCGCGCGAGCATCCGTGAGATGGGGGATGAGCGTTATCTTCCCGTGCGCGACTAGAAATTGCCGCAGCCAAGGCTGGCAGCAAGAATTTCGCGAACGATAAGGATAAACTGTTCGGAGGTGGCGAAGCAATATATTCGCGAGGCTGCTGCGAATACATTCCCGGCGCTTGAGTGGCGGAAGGAAAAATTGGTGACTGCATAAGGTACCATAGAATTGCGTGAAGAAAGGCAGAACTTGAGTCTCGCGCTTCCGTTCTAGGAACGGCGACGTGACTTGTGTCGAGTTTGCTATTGCTTTGCGATGTATCGATGAAAGCGGCATTCCTGATTTAAATTCAGGATAGTTGTTTGATTCGACGTTATTTTGCGCGGAATAGAACTAATTTTGTATACTTGAAATAACATGTAAATACAAGATGACTCAGAAAAATTTTAATAAAACTGGAATGTGCTATAGATCTTTTCCGAATATGCATAGGGAATATCGATAGAGCTAGAGGTTGAATGCTTAGTGCAACAGCATTTATATCTGTAATACAGCTCCTTTCTCGGTGCAACTGCAATATGCAGCTGCGTTTCGGAGTAGAGTAAATAGAACAGTGAAGCAAAGCCATCGAAAAATGGTTTCTCGTGTTTTATATGAATAATGCGCACCATTTCGAAGAATTATATGGAGACATTCTGTAAATTTACGTATTCGAATATTCATGATGTTGGAATAGCAATTTTTAAGTGTGCACTTTAAAACATCCCCCTTTCTTCTTTCTTTTTTTCTGTAAAACAACGAAACGTCAAACAATCATAATCCCATTACCCTCTCATCATTATAACCCTCTGGCCGTATCTACACCCTCTAACTTTATCTCTGTACACCGATCCCCTATCTCTATGCCCTCTCATTATCAGGACATTAGTCCCTCTCGATCAATAATGCACCTTCCATTTCACCTTTGCCTCGTTCTACCGTGGAATCGCACCCTTCCCCCCTACAACCTAAAATCCCCGGCCGCGAACAGAATTACAGAAAAAATCAACGGGGCCATTACACGTGCAATTAAACGAACCAAAAAAAAAGGGAAGGGAGAGAGAAGGAAAAAGCAGAGAAAGAACGAAAAACAAATAGAGAGAGAAGGCGAAAAAAGAAAGGGAGAAAAAGCAGGAAAAAATCAACGTGCGACGTGTCGCGTGCGTGCATAGGCCCCATCGAAAAGGCAAATTGAATTTCGAGTAACCATGGTGACTGCGTAACGTGGCGAACGACCGCAGTCAGTGTGTGTCGCCCGCGAGAGACACGCGCGCGTGTATTATGCGTCGAACAGAAGCGTGTGCGGGTCAGTCAACTTGGACGCGTGTGAGTGTGCGTGTCACGGCCGCGGCGGAGACGCGCGCCAGGTGGACGGGGCGGAACGATGTGTAGGTGCATCGTGCATTGCGCATTTTATCGCCGCATAATGGCCTCCCGGCGGTTCGTTACCACCTACGTAATAAAGCCATATTAAACAGGACGGCTTAAAGTGTTAACCTGCTCTACCCTCTCGACGTCCCGCCTCTGTTCTGCGCTCGTTTCGAGCCCGTAACGAACGTTGCTAAACGACGCGATACGTCAGCCCCGCGCATCCCCCTATCCCATACCACCAGCTTTGTTCCGTGCGAGTATCAGTCGTCTGTTTATCTCCTTTGTTGATGTGCGTGCACAGTTCGGGAGATTGGGTAATTTCTTCCTGCCCTCCGAAGAAGGGGTGCTGTTATTGTTCGATGGTACCGAGGGTAGTGTTTCCCTTGGTCGCATAGTCGAGCCCTCGGATGCCGGGGAAAAATAGGATTAAGGTTTTATTAACAATAAGTTAAAACGCTTCGATGGTTTCGCAGGCGTTTCGAGATACTGATGCTTCGAATAACGGTTATTCGATATTCTTCGAGCGATTTTTATAAAATCCATGTGACCCATGGAGAACGAAACTTCCCAACGCACTTACCATTATAACGAATTCTCGTTCACCGTCCTAACTGTATTTTATGCACATCGTCTTTAAATTCCGCGTATATTCCATGCAAACCAGACCCGGTACAAATAGAACATGATAGAGGAAGAGGGATGCGAGGACAGTCGCGGCGGCGAGGAAAGCTAGAAGTGGCTGGTTTCACGTAGTCCTCGATGACGTTCGTCCCGTTCGGCGTAGAAACGATTTTTCTATGTCCTTCCCTCCATCTGACGTTCCTCGAGAGGTCTGAGTGGGTCGGTATTGCGTCGATATGTCAGACCGTCCCTGGCAATGTGTGTTCGTCGTCTTTGCATTTTATTAAGTCCGTCGTCGGCGACGATGTATAGGCTACCTTCCGTCATGTCGCCCAGGGATAGGACAACCGGAATTTATGACCAAGGATTCCAACCCTAGTCCTGTCTCTCTTCTACTCCCTTTCTTTCTATTTCTTTCCTGTCCTCTGTCCTTTACATCCGAACACGTTCCGCGCGAGAAACGTTTCGACGAGAGAAACGCGCCTAATACCGAAGGACGTTTCGTGGATCCGCATGACAGATCGGTGGACGTGGAAGATTCTTTTTCTTTCTCGTTTCTAGTGTGCGCGCGTGCACCATCGAGAGATTCTGAGAGACGAGAATCCGCCAGGTCGATGGAAGTAAAATTTTTTACAGTTTCGACATGCTAGAGATTCTGGTTGTCCAGCATAGGATATTCAGACGAACCAGCAGCGATATCCTGACGGAGAAGATCGATCAGGAATCTGGGAATAACTTTATGCATGTTCTTCCTCGCGGAGAGAATTTTTCCTGACAGCATTGAAATTCTTTCATGTACAGGAAGTTGAGGGATGGCTGGAGAATACCGAAAGATATTTGTTTATGTTTATTTATATTTAAATAAATATTTATAGTTACTGCTCTGACCGTGTCCTGTATTTTTCTTGAAATTCTTCACGGATTTTAAATGTGAATTGCGAATTTCGATCGTGAAAATTTGAATGATTCTCGACGATGCATGAAATTTATAACATGGAAATATCTGCGAAGTTTTCCTTCACGATTTGATTGCCAGTAAATCGCTGCTAGTCAGTAAACGCAGGGCGCAAAGTAAAATTTCGTTGAACGTTAGTATCGCAAGCTTTCGCGAAACGGTTTTACGTTGCACTTTCCGGGGAGAGATACGATATTTCTTTCGTCACTCGTGTCGATGGAAAATGTCAAATTACGATGAAAATTTTGCGAGCGAATATTTTCTAAAATTACGTGTCGGCGGAAATGAAAATTTAATTAACTCCGATCTGTATGTATTCTCCATTAAAAGTCTACCATTTCTTTCTTTTTTTTTTTTTTTTTTTTTTTATTAAAGCTCCATAACCAAACAGACATAATACTGCGGGCTAAATACGATAAAAAATTGAGAAAAAAGTTTAATTTCCTTCGCGAAGCGGAGCACTTCAATTTCCAACGAAGCAAAAATCGAGGATCGGCGTTCGAAAAAATCTTGATCCGTTCCACTTGCGCGGAAGTCGGAACGGCGGAGAACCGGATTTTCTTCATTTTCTTTCGTAGAAATATCGTAGACTGTAAAGCGGTAACAGCTTTCTTCCTGCAAAGAATTGCGCGTCCCACATTTTTTTTTTTTTTTTTTTTTTTTTTTTTTTATTAAAGCTCCATAACCAAACAGACATAATACTGCGGGCTAAATACGATAAAAAATTGAGAAAAAAGTTTAATTTCCTTCGCGAAGCGGAGCACTTCAATTTCCAACGAAGCAAAAATCGAGGATCGGCGTTCGAAAAAATCTTGATCCGTTCCACTTGCGCGGAAGTCGGAACGGCGGAGAACCGGATTTTCTTCATTTTCTTTCGTAGAAATATCGTAGACTGTAAAGCGGTAACAGCTTTCTTCCTGCAAAGAATTGCGCGTCCCACAAAGCGAGACATGATTTTCTACAGCTGCGAACGTTTAACCCCCCGCTGCTGCAGCGTTGTATTAATACGAAGAAAGGATCGTGAAAATTACTCGACCCTGAGGACTGTCTCGTTAAATTTAACTTCTTTCAAGATTGTCCGCGACAAAAATTCGATAAAGTAAAGCCGGTTGATCGTTTAAGGGAGAAAAGGTGAATTGTGAAACAAAAAAAAGAGAAGAAAAGAGGAAATAGAAAAGAAGAATTCGAGCAAAATATTACGAACCGCGCGAAAAATTTCCAGTCCGCGTAACAAAGGGCGAAACTTCGCAAACCACAAAAGAAGATTCTACATTGTTCTACGAGAGCCATTGTAGCGGACGCTGTACAACTCTTTTTTATTTTTCCGCATTTAGCTGGTTTTAAAGGACGCTATTCCTACCGTTACGATCGTGTGACAATTTTACAACCGGACGATACAATTTTCTATCGGTATTTTAATCAAAGTTCGAAGACCCTTCGAACTGTAATAAATTTTTCCACTGATCCACGAATATCGAAGAATATCTAACGAATAACGGAACGACATATCCAACGTTCTTTCCGTAAGAATTAATAAAACTCATCACGTTCTAGAATACGTTTAGCTGGAATTGCAAGAGACTGTCTTGTAAGGTTGCTTGATAGATTGTTCGCGGTGGTGGCGAATTTACGTTCGCACGATACGAAGGGTTCCCGGGTACGATGTTTTATATTTTTTCCCGCCGTTCCACTTGAGAAACGACGTTGTCAAACCCCACCCCTAGACAGGGGCGGTTCAGGAAAATTTTGCTAGGGAATCGGGTTGGCAAGTCGTTGCTTTTTCGAGGGACAAATTTTGCGCCGGGACGGCGGCACTGCGGCGCGCGGTCGTATACTAAAATAGGATGAAGCACGATAGAAATGAAAAATGAAACGGGATTTCCCGTAAAGAAATATCGTGCGCCCCGAAAGAGAAGCGTATGAGGTGTTTGTTTCGGAAGGTCGCGGCATTTATTTCGGAAACGGAAACGTTTCGGCGGATATAAAACGGGATCTCAAAAGAAGAATGGGGATAAAATCACGTGTTTCGAGGGAAAGAAAGAAGTACTTCCGTAAAGAACTAACTTTCACGCGGAACTTTTACTCACTCAGCATCCTTCGACTTTCTAATTATGGACTTCGCGTTGTTTATGTTTCGGGAAATAATTTCATAAATTTGTGTAAAGCAAAGTGTTCGCGACATTTCGTGGACAGGATTTACGTCAGAAATAACAGGAGAAGTTGCAGGTTGTAACATACTTAAGAAGGATTTGATCTCCTGTAAATGCAGCGTGTCTGAGCATATACGGAATATTCTACTTGTATTTCGTAGATAGCAAGCAAAAGCAGAAATGTTATCGTGTTGAATTTTATGAAACTACTACAAAGCCAAAGATTCTTTCTATTTACGTATAACAAACCGTCCTCCCTTTGGAAAGAAATATTTTGCAAAAAAAAATTGTATTCTTTTATCAGAACAACGTGCGTCACTATAACTAGCCTACTCTACTGGCAATAATTCCACAATGCAGCGCACCAAATATTCGGACTTTCCAGAAACACAAACTAAAAACTATATGCGATCTACTACTTCTAGCTACTATTTCCTACCCTGTAACATTAAATTTAGTCATTTCAAAGATGAAAGTACTCCCTCTAATTAACCATAGAGTCGCGTAAGAGATTCGGTGCGAAACGTCACACGCGTAAAACTTCTTAGCGTCTCGGAGTAAGTTGTAACGGAAAGTTGAAACGGTCGATCGTTGAAGATCGATGACAGGGCGCGTGGTTTTCCCGGTAGTGTGTAACGGTGTGTGCGAGTACACCCGGGTTCTTGGCTGCCTGTTTCCGTCCCAGCGGTATCGACTACGGTTAGAGATAGCACGTTCCTCGTGTTGTGAACTGCGGTTTCGCTGTCAACTGTAGCGAGAACTTTGACGACGTTTCCAATTGTTTGCGGTGCCAGGGTACCGGGGATCGGCAGTGGCGAACGAGGGACGGCGGCGGCTTCTAACTTCGCTGCGTGTTTCGAACGTATTTCGAACAGCGCCCGAGGTACGAATCGATATGTACGTACGCGGAGATCACCCGTGTCTCACGTGTCTGTATGCATGTGCACACGCGTATCCACGCAAGACAAAGCAAGAGAGGGTTACATGCATACATGTACGCCCTCGTTCATTATATAGTATCAGAACATATTCTGATTTTACGCAAGATGTGATAATTGGTCCAAATTACCAAGGAAGCGATAATCGACCAGCATTTTGCATTCATGCAAGAATTTAATCTTATTATAAAGTTAAGCTTCTTCGCCTAAGATTTTAAACGAGATAATAATTCTCAAAGGTTTCAATAATAACGCCTATTTGAGACTCACTTCATTTTCTAAAAATATTCTAATACTTATGAGTGGAGGTGTGTAAGGTATAATCTGTAACCGAACGAACTTTCCTGTAAATAATACAAGGGTCGGGAAGATTATTTCGGGAATAATGCAGCAGCCGTTGATAAGAATTTTAAGTATTCACCGATTGCCCCGGTTGCAAGTACGCGCGTGGGAATGCGAATAATCGAGGAGTGAATTAATCAGAGTATCATTTGGGAATTGATGCACGACAAAAGCTTCAGGTTTAAGAGTTTCCAGCCGCTTTGCCGCGGTGAGCAAGTTAGACAGCTTAGCGCTGAACACTTAAAGGAGGAGCTATAGAGTTGTGTCTAGTCTGAACTGATCAGGATCGCCCAGGGTAAAACACACAGGCTCCCGGGTTAGGTCCGGGTTAAATCGCACTTAATGCCGAAGACTCGAGATTCGGCAAGCTGCTAATTAGTTTGTACAAACCACCTAGTCCTACCGAGGAATCTCTCTTCTGCAAAATCGCCTCTCAGAAGTTCCTATTGACTCTTATATCGTTTGAAATATAATAAATATAGTTATTTGAATCACCTAATCTTCAACATCTTAAAATTCAATCTTAAACATTGCACAGAATAATCAAACTTGTTGTATATTATGAATACCATTAGTCTTTAAGTAAGCAATCTATTTTCAAATGTAGATCATCTAAGAATTGTTCGTAATCGAATTTGGTGAATTACAAAGAAAATTATTTAGCTGCACTCAAATGTCATTTTGATTCAAATAATTCTATCGCATTCTATCATTGAAACAACGAACGAAGCAAACAACGGTGGAAACAAAGATCGACCCACGCCACGATCAATCGACGCGTATCGAGGAAAATACGCGAGAGGCTTCGTGTTTGAGGTTTAAGCGTAAGAGTAGACGCTTTCAATCCTGCGGATACATTCGCCTAAAGGCAGAAATACGCGAAAAGGGTGGAAAACCAGTGGCCCGAGTTCGGTTTCTCCCGCTATTTTATTTAAGAATCGTATTACTGCAATGTGTCGTGGCTTGAAATTCCTGATAACAATGCGGGGCCACCCCTCTCATATCGACGTGTGGAGAAATTTTGGATTATACTCAAGTAGGGAACGAAGATTTATTCCGAAGCCGACCGCAGGATTTCTCGTTTCCCCGAGTGGCCATTTATATTGCAGAAAGAAAACTTTCGAACACCTTGACTGATGTAATGTTGCTTTGGGAGGCTCACGGCTGAAAATTATTGGATTAAAGTCGATCGATTTGATTGCAGAGAAACACCAGTCTTGTCTTATTTTAGAGAACTAAAACATTTTAAGTACGCTCACCATATTTTACTTTGTTTAGTTAGGTAAATAACGTTCACTTGTAAACAGCTCATGCAGATAATTTCAGAATAATTTAATCAAACGGAATAATAAACATACAAAAACCTATCATTTTAGTCTGCTCATTCTGCGTGTTCTCGGATATTTCATATTATAAAAAGAATTTGAGGAAAGCAAAAATGGCAGAATAAACGATTATAAAGCAATTTAAAACCTTGAATCTTTTTCATGTGGAATTTACGTTTGATTCGACACAGAGGAGCACATGCGGCGTTTACGTCGATTAAATTTCGTAGTCAGAATCCTTTCGAACTAGAGTCAGAAACGAATGTAGCGGCACAAGAGTTAGAATTCGATTCAAATCATGTTCTTTTGCTTCAGAGTATCAAGACCGTTAGGTCACAGGTATTGTAAGGAGTATGAACTCCGAGTAAAACAATGCCGCCGCTACATGTAACCGTAAAACAAGACAAATTTGAATCTTCCGACTTCCCCCCGTCTTATAAATAAACGGACGCGATCGCAAACGGATCATTATAAACTGTGACCAAATGAATATATACATACTTTCGCGACTAGGACCTTTTTAAATACATTAACGATTTCACCTACTGGTAGTCTCATTATTCAACCTCCTACACGAACAACCGAGGCGTTCAAGAGCAGGTTGGAAACGACTGGAGAAGTTGATTTCCAAATCCCAGGTCCGATAACGCAATAACTCCTCGCGTTGTTTGTTTTCGAAGAGAATAACGCGTTCTGGTTCCCTCGCTAGCTCGATAAATTATCTGGCCGTGCTTTCCTTATTTTTCGCGTGGGAACAATAGCCGCCGACTCGACGCGAAATTTGAAAGGTTTCAATACATCCCTCGCGGTGAATGCAAAGAGGAAACGCTCTGGTAATGTGCAGAACGGCCTCTTCCGAATGGCTAGAACGCATCGCGAGCAGTCACGTAGCGATAAATAATTTTCCAGGGCCTGTGTGTATCGGTCGCGCTCTCCGCAGCCTTTTATTATTTTCCTCATCCTTCGTTTGATTTAAGCGCGTTCGAACGCCATCCTATTTCTAAGGCGTAAATTATCGCGCCTTGGCTGACCTATTTGCGGCTGTTGCCTCTCGCTGCGTAATATTATTCGCTCGAACGACAATCAGTACGTTACTTTGACCGATATCCGACGATCGAGGAAAACCGTGTACTCGATCATCGAGTTGTTACACGAAGTTGTAATTAAAAACGGGACGATCGAAACTGGTTATTGGTTCCGCGAAACCGATCAGGAGAGATCGATGAGACGCGAATGACGTTATCATAATACGACTCATCTTGGAAATGATTCGCAAAAACCCGATGATAACGTGAAAATATTTTCGTCAAGACCTTTGTCGAAGTTTATTAAAAATTCAGTGACACGATCGAAGTGGTTTGAACGTATAGAGTTTTCCTTCTCTCTGATTTTTCTTTTCCCATGAACGCGACGCGAGGACGTTCGATCAATGCCGGACAAATCCACGGGATAACGAATCTGTCGTTCCTTAATTTTCCAAATATATTGACATTCCATCAACGAGCACTAAGGGAACGATTGCGAAAAGTTTCCAACGAAACGATTGGACTCCGTAGAGGGATCAAAGTCCTGTCCACAGCTCGAGACGCGAGAACAATGGTGTTTGGAATGGAATTCCGGAACAGAAAGTCTCTGTAATTGGAAATCTCTCTCTTTTTCCCTTCTTCTTTCCCATCTTCGTCTTCTTCTTCGGGCGTATAGTTGCTGGGAGACTGGTTGGACCATCGGATCGATAGTTCCTCGATTCCCACGAGGAAATCGTATAGAAAGGCTTTGCCAGCGTAAAAACGGAGAAATCACTGAAACGCGATATTGACGGGCAAAGTGGATAAACAAGGAACAAATCCTGTTTCCTCGAAAATGTTTAACGCTCTCCTGGCAATACTTTTCGTTCGAACAATCGTGTCCCGTTAAACGTCTCGACAAATCCATCTCGACGTCGATGCAATCGTTGTGTGCCTATTCCATTTCGCCAACTGAATGAAACAAAACGCCGAAAACAAAAATGCAACGTTTCCATTCTGCGATATATATCGTGAACGACGAAATCGGAGTTAGAGAAAACCTGTGCTTCACAGCGAGACCATAACGCCGCGGTCGATCTCATCAACTTGGCTCCGCTGTTTAGAGTTAACATCTTATCGGCTCGTTAGAAGGGAATTAACAGGACCCTGGACGATGGCTTTGACTGTTAAATCGTCTAATCGGATCGATTCGTCGTTAAGACGAGAGTCTTGAAACGTAGTGAGAGGGAGATCCCAAGGAGAGCTGGGTCAGGGATGAACGACCTCCTGCTGGCCCGGCGGATATCTACATGCCGAAAGATCCTCGAAAGGAAAGTTCGCCGATGGAATTCGTAACGAGCCTTCATGTTGACTCGGCCACACGATCGCCCGTACTCCGTGATTCGACGATTCGCCTCGTTTCGCGTCCCGGTCCTCGCGAACGCTCCTTCCAAGCCGGCAGTAATTAGATTCGCCGACCGAGATCAAAGTATACCGGTATTTCCATCTCTGGAAGAAAGTTGCTCGCGGACTTTTCTCCGCCCGCCTTCAGCCAACTTTTTCGTTTGCGTCTCTTACCAGCACTACCTTTTCTTCTCTCTTTCTATCCTCGTCTCTTCGAATTCGTTGGAATCTGAGAAGGCAACATCGACGGTGGATAACCATACGCGTGCCTAGCATTGAAGGTTCGTACTTGATTTCGATGATAAAATTTGATTCGAGAAATAAAAGAACGGTGGTTGAAGTGTCTAAAATATTGAACTATTTTCATAAGTAATAAGATTATTCTCGGTAGGGATTGCTCGTTGAAAATAAACAACTATCTGGATATTTCCGCAAATTGTTTGTTATTCCTACACCAGCTTTTCTACTCCTCTTTTACAAAATTGCTAAATCGCTCATATAGATGTTTATATATTTACGGAGATGCAAAACTCTAAAGGATTATATACTATGTAAAAACATATGAAATATACAGAGTAAAGTACACGTTATTATATTTCGGAGATAAAACAAATATTTATTTAGCTTTGAAAGTTTGAAAATCGAATGAAATAAATTTGTACTCTCAGAAAAACAGCTACTTATAGAACGACATAACAAAAACGATAAAAGTATATTCTATCAAGAACCTGTACTCGGCACAATCGTGTACAGCAGACGGACTAGCAAACACAATGGGACATCGAAAACTGGTTACTCGAAAAGGAAACAATATCGGATTGGATTAAGCGAAACCCTGTGAACGTCGAAGCGTTACACGAGTCCGCGGGGCGAACGATTAACTGGAAAATCCCGGGGATCCGTCAGCGGGAACATCCGTCACCGGGAAACCAATTACGACGGAGGTAATAGCCGGCTAGGGGGCAGGACACGCGTGGCGTCCTTTTCAGCCAGTTCTCCCCGACCAACGTTTTCAGCGAAATAAACGTTCGACCGTAGTGCGATACGTGCGCAGACATCGTCTGGTGCAGCGCGTTCCAAGCACGAAGGGAGATCCTTGCGTCAGGACGAATTCATAACAGAGTCATAATTGCGGGACGGGGCCCCATAGTATGCATAATCCCGTAGTTAGCAGTTCTGCTTAACGATCCGCGAGAAGCAATCCCGACGTACCTGCCACGCTGCAGGATGAAGGTATCCCAGCCAACCTCTCTCTTATTGCCAACCCTCTCACCCTCTGTCTGTCTCTTCTCTTTTATTTCTATTTCTTTCCCTTTTCGCCCCGTTCTTTTCACCTACCTATTCCCTTCTCGCTACTTTTCGCTAGTTCTTTCTGTTTTTTTATTTTCTTCGTCTTGCTAGCATTACTCTGCTTTTATTCATTTCCTATTTACTTGTTTTAGCTTTCGAAACAAGCGATGAACGAAATTATCGACAGATGTTCGTTAAAAACTTGTATAAATTTATAAACGAGGTGACTGAAGTTTACACGATATTTTAGAAGAAAACTACTCGGTGGAAATACTTTTTTTTATCACTGTGTAATTGTATTTAGGATGATTCGAATAGAAATGGTTGCATAGAAATATATTGTACAGATCCAAATTCTTCCACCTTAGTTTGCGTTCACCTTGTACTGCTCTAGCGTTTCCCCTTCCTTGTCCCCTTTTGTTCCTGTTTCTCTGTAATTCTCTTCTTCCATCAACCTGTCCCATACCTATTCGCTTCTCTAGGAATACTCTCGCTAAGCTCATCCTCCCTAATACAGAGGTTGAAATTACACATCTGTGCGCTTTCCTGTAGACACGAAGCAACGTGTATGGATGCAGATGTGCACACGCGGATAGGTAAATAAACACATATGAAGGCGGCCGTGCGCGCACGTGTAACTATTCACGTGCGTAAATATATGTGGACGCGTATACACGTTTAATCACTTGTACGTACAATATTACAGGGACGAGGGCGCGTGTGCTCGCGGCGAAACACTCCGGGATCCGATGTAATGATGGAGCGGATTTTCAGATAAATTTATGAAAGACACGATGCATGTGAAATGAATCGCGTGATTAAATATTTGACGGCTACCCGCCAGGTCAACGATGTATTTTACCGTTGAAGAATTTACATCGAATCGAATTCGATCAATTCGACTTGCATTTCACGTCAAACTACATTTTGAAATTCGGAACATGGTAATTTGAGTGGCATTTCAAAACGAAACATTTTACAGAGCATTAGAGGTAGTTACGAAACGTAAGTAGAATGTGAACTGAACTGGCCAGGCCAACGGGTTTAAAGTCTAGTGCAAACGAACAATGCGATACTGTTGTAATTTAGTACTGCACTTGCATTCCCGTCATCAGAAACACAAAAAAAAATAACCGATGCTTCTACATATGTATATGTAAGAACACCAAGAGTGATTTTGTAGACGTGGAATCAACGTACGCAGATAATTACGCGCGTGTACACCTGAACGCGTATCTGCTCCCGCCGAAGGGATTTGAAGCGTAAAGAGACAAAAAGCATGAAAAGAGAAGGGATGAAGGGGGTTGCAAGCGGAACGAGAAAGAGGAGAATCCTCGTTAATTACAGTCCTCCGCCATCACCTGCTGCCGCAACCAACGGGGAATAACCGCGAGACGAAGAAGAGAGAAGCGGTATCTGCATGATAATAACATGTTCGGTCAGTTCCTCGCACAAAGTAACGCAACTTACCGAAGTGATGGGGATGTTGGAAGATTATTCATGTTTCACATGTTTCGTTCGTTTCCTCGTGATGAATGTTTATCATAGATGAAACGGAGAAGCATGCTTTTTCGAAAATTATCTTTGCATACTCAGTATGCCTAAATAAGCAAACGAACGAATAAAGATGGTTCAGGGTAGTAAATATTAAGTATTTGATTTTGAATAAATTCTAAAAGAGGAATCGTAGAAAACCAAAAGCGTAGATCGAGTTTCCTTGTTTATATTTTATCATAAGTACAAAATCATATCCAATTTCTGAAAACCATCTTTTCACTCGAATATCTCGTACGATAAATAATCGCGATAGCTATATCAAAATCCGATTAAACGAAAATCTTTACCACGAAGCAAGCCGCCTTGTTACATTCTCATTAGGAGATAAGCGTAATTTAAGCTGTACCGCGAAATGCAAAGAACGGTTATTCTCTCTATCGATCGAAGAAAACACATAGGTAGACTGATTCGATGGTATTAAACATGTATCATCCGGTTTCGCGCACATGGGCCTCGCATTCATCCGGTTCGCGTACACGATTCGAGTACCCCAGAGCCGTCGTACAAGCCGAACAGGCTCCCTTAATTCGGCTTCGTAATTAATTATGCATTGTTATTTACCGCGATAAGGGAGACAGGGAACGCGTCGGGGAATTTATCCCTGGTTGCTCACCGAGATACGTCCGCGATTGTTTCCCGTCCGTTCCCCACCGTCAGACGCCAGGGATAATCGCGTGACTAACGATTAACTGAATCGCGAAGAAAGGGCGCGCGGTGTCGCGTGAAACGCGCAAAATTATCGAGCGACCGCACGGTATCGTACAAAGACAGACGCGTTCTGTAACGTTTATTAATGGCCAGCATCGGTACATTTGATAATTGGTAACGCGCGTCACCTTAATTACAGAAAGCGTGATGAATGTTCGTAAGAACCGAAGGAATACTTTACGCTGCTTGGTCATCGAATTAGAATCGCTAAAAACTTTCCAACATTTTTCATTTTCTTTTTTGTCAAACTGAAAGGAACGAATGAACTCTATAATAGCGAAATGTATTAAGTACTAAAGTGTTATACACGTCTTAACACTTTGTGTTTTCTTCTATTTGCCTTGATTATGTACTTTCTAACGCGCAATGATGTGCTGTGTAATTTATGTTTTCATTATGACAATGTTAAATGATCTGGGATGGGTGCACGTGTGATTTGAATGGATTCTAAGCATTTTCAGTGGCGATAGAAATCGAATCATTTGTATGACTATTAAATATCTTTTGATGGAAGAAACTCTGTCATTTGTGATTGAGCGTCAAAAATGAAATTTTTACATATGTTTCTAATTCGATGATTAGTGACTACACTCGATCATTATCGCAAGCTCTACCATTCAACCGACGGTACAAATACTACGAAGTGACACGAAAGAGAATAATCTAACGGTATTCGTTTTAAGAATTCTTCTATAATTCTTCATTCTCTAATAACAGCTTGGTAGGTAAATACAGCCGAAAGGAAAGTTAAAACCATCTCTCAAAGAAACTCTCGAGGGAATGTTAATCGAAGTCTGAACGCTCTGTTTCCAGCGCAATACTCGACCCCATCGATCGCTCTGTTCCGGTCAAACTTTTTGCCCCATTAAACCTCTCTCTTCGACTCTAATCGCAAACTAATCGATCGCTCGCAACTGGTAGGTGCCGTGAAAAACGCGGTTAGGAAGGATCACTCACCTGTGTGCGTCCTCTGATGGGCTTTCAGATGCGAGCTCTTGGTATATACCTTCTTGCAACCCGGAAATTGGCATTTGTGTATCCTGCGCTTCGTATCAGGTGGACTGTGCTCGTGGCTCCTCGCGTGGTGCCTGTTAGCTACGGTGCTCGCAGCTGCAGTTGTCCCTGCGTGTGCATGTTGCGTGCCAGCAACTGCGGGGTAACCATTCGCTGTGACGGAGATCAGTCTGTAAGAAAAACAGAGCCATATCAGAATCATGCATCTTCTTGCATCTCAAGTTTAAATTGACCATAAAACTGTCTCGAACTTTTTATTCGAGGGTTTTGCGTGCAACCGTTCCTGTTTGATGACTGGGTTATTTTAACAGATATTTTCCAGAATTTGTTTGATGTGGCTAGCACCGATAGTGGAATTTGTGAAAATAGAAATTGTAGCGAAGGTATAGTTTCCAGGTCATCGATTTCCAGGATTTACATATTATCGAAGTTCACGTAAATGCTAAAAGGCCGCCTCTTTATTTACTTGCCGCGCGGTTTTACGATGCATCATCAACCAAGACGGGCGCATACATTTCGACGAAATAGAAAAAGTTGGCGAATTCGTATAGAACTGTCGTTAATCATTCGGCCAATCTTCCAAGAAAATTTCGTCGATGTAAAAGTAACTCGAAATTAAAGTTAAACAACTTCGTTGCTCTACAAAACTGAAATGTTCTACCTTCGTTATCCTTAATTATCCTCTTCTATCTACCCTCCTCCATAATTATTATCCTTAATTCAACTACTTCTTAATTCTAAATATCTCTCAAAGTTCTTGGTAAATTGCAAAAATTTTTAGTGAAAAATCAGTTACCTTGCGACACCCTGCGCGTTGCTGGTGGTAACCCTGACGATGGCGCTCCTGCCGCCCGTCCCATGAAGGTTGAGGTTCTGCACATCGAGCATCGAACTCCCGCTCGACGAGTGACTGGAGTTGGAATGACCTTGACCCGAGCCCGGGCTCGACGGTGGTGTCAGGATTTGACCTTCGCTTTCGCAGCCGCTATCCTCTTCCTCCTCGATTTCCTGGTGTCGGGTAACATAATTCATTACGCAACGGGATTACGACAACGGGTGGAGGCCTCTGATTAAAGTGCAAGCAACTGGTTAAAACGGTATCGAACATCGATATCGGTACCGCGGCCTCGCGCGTGAATCGATCAGTGCCAAATGACCCCGTAAACGGATTACACATAGCTGTGCGTACGTAAACGCGTGCCGCATGCACGTGTGCACGAATTGCACAGGTTCACATAGCCGGTAGAAAATAGGAAGAATCGTTATTTGTATAACAGCCGGTGTTTGACGGTAATTGGAATTTGACGGGCATTGTGCGCGCGATACGTCGGAACGATACCGCACGAAAAAGGGTGGGGGCGATACAACTGAACCTGTAAACGCAGGTGTTCTTGTCGCGGCATACGCACCAGCCGCGATAATTAATTTCGTTTGATCGTTCCTTTCGTGGCATTCGCGCCGTATTAATCGCCTCGCTCAAAACTCGATGGTCGAAACTCGTTGGCAGATGGAACAAAAGAAAAACAAAAGAAGCGACATATAATGCTGTGGTTACGATGGCTGCATGTTCTGACGAACTGTCGTTCTGATGAATGAAGCAACCGAGGAATGAGGTAGCCAGTGCAACAAAAATCTGTGTATACGAAGAATACAGGCGAAGAAATATACATAAGTAGAACTTAATATATAGTTAACAATATAGTTAAAACGAGGAACTATCTATTCGATCCAAAGCCTTAGTAATATGTGATTAATTAGAGAAGATAATGAATTCTAAGCTTGCTCTTATACGAAAAACAAAAACAGTGACCTATCGTATCTTTCTTCTGGGATCTTTGCGTAATTGATATTTTAAGGTATTTAATAGAACGTTGAGTCGCCAGAAAACGCATCCATTGTAACTATAGCCTACATACATACATCATAAATTCAAGATAAAAGAACACATCATTGCGAACAGAAAACTCGAAAGATTCGCATGCATATCCGGCTGGGACGCACCTCGTGTTCCTCGTCCTCTTCGAGGTCCTCGCTGGGTTCTTTCTTGAGAATAAACGCCGTGCACGAAACGGAGGGCGAACTATCCCAGGACAGTGCCGAACACGCCGAACTCGATGACGACATCGACAAGGAATCAAGGTGCCGGTCCAGGAGATCCCTATCGCGGCCGTTGTGGTTGTGATCGCCTGGACTGAACTTTATATCGTCCAGACAGAGCGTTTCCCTGTCTTCCGACGACGTCGTCACCTGTGTCACGCGAACACCGAGGTTAAGAAGAAAGAAACGACTTTGACACGTGGCTCCAGACATACTCGAAGCGAGTGGAACTTGGCGGACGATCCTATGTGGAGGCATTTTATGTCTTCGATGCGGATACTCACCTCCATTTTGATTGGCGATTCGAATTGAATCGATCAGTGCCAAATGACCCCGTAAACGGATTACACATAGCTGTGCGTACGTAAACGCGTGCCGCATGCACGTGTGCACGAATTGCACAGGTTCACATAGCCGGTAGAAAATAGGAAGAATCGTTATTTGTATAACAGCCGGTGTTTGACGGTAATTGGAATTTGACGGGCATTGTGCGCGCGATACGTCGGAACGATACCGCACGAAAAAGGGTGGGGGCGATACAACTGAACCTGTAAACGCAGGTGTTCTTGTCGCGGCATACGCACCAGCCGCGATAATTAATTTCGTTTGATCGTTCCTTTCGTGGCATTCGCGCCGTATTAATCGCCTCGCTCAAAACTCGATGGTCGAAACTCGTTGGCAGATGGAACAAAAGAAAAACAAAAGAAGCGACATATAATGCTGTGGTTACGATGGCTGCATGTTCTGACGAACTGTCGTTCTGATGAATGAAGCAACCGAGGAATGAGGTAGCCAGTGCAACAAAAATCTGTGTATACGAAGAATACAGGCGAAGAAATATACATAAGTAGAACTTAATATATAGTTAACAATATAGTTAAAACGAGGAACTATCTATTCGATCCAAAGCCTTAGTAATATGTGATTAATTAGAGAAGATAATGAATTCTAAGCTTGCTCTTATACGAAAAACAAAAACAGTGACCTATCGTATCTTTCTTCTGGGATCTTTGCGTAATTGATATTTTAAGGTATTTAATAGAACGTTGAGTCGCCAGAAAACGCATCCATTGTAACTATAGCCTACATACATACATCATAAATTCAAGATAAAAGAACACATCATTGCGAACAGAAAACTCGAAAGATTCGCATGCATATCCGGCTGGGACGCACCTCGTGTTCCTCGTCCTCTTCGAGGTCCTCGCTGGGTTCTTTCTTGAGAATAAACGCCGTGCACGAAACGGAGGGCGAACTATCCCAGGACAGTGCCGAACACGCCGAACTCGATGACGACATCGACAAGGAATCAAGGTGCCGGTCCAGGAGATCCCTATCGCGGCCGTTGTGGTTGTGATCGCCTGGACTGAACTTTATATCGTCCAGACAGAGCGTTTCCCTGTCTTCCGACGACGTCGTCACCTGTGTCACGCGAACACCGAGGTTAAGAAGAAAGAAACGACTTTGACACGTGGCTCCAGACATACTCGAAGCGAGTGGAACTTGGCGGACGATCCTATGTGGAGGCATTTTATGTCTTCGATGCGGATACTCACCTCCATTTTGATTGGCGATTCGAATTGTGCGTTGGTGGTGCCGGTGGACGCTGTCCACGAGATAGGCGGCGCCCTGAAGAGGTTCCAGGGTGCCGTATCTAACTCTGTGGGCAACTTTTTGTACGACTGCAGCTTCGGCTCGTCCTTCAGGTACCTCTCCATCTCGTAGCATGTCTGGAATAATACATCAGGAGTTAGTTACTTTGAAATACTCGAAAGCTTTGATTAATCTACTATAGTGGCACATAACTGTGAAATCAAATCCTCGGCTGCCTATATTTCTATATATATTTACTTTATTTACTTATGACGATCATTAATTTCTGTGTATGTTTCAAACTAAATTAAAAAGTTGTGGTTATTACTACAGTCTTTTTCTTGCATAATGATTATAAAGGCTGAAATTCATTACACGTTGAAGATTACGAATAACCTTACGCGATGTTGAATAAAAAGAAAGATTATAAAGTTATTATTATTAACAGCCAGACAACAACAGCGAATTTTCCCTAAAATTCGGTGTATAAAGGAACGCGGTTCTAACGAAGGGCGTGACAAACCGCACGGCTCGAAATCGTGGAAGGTGCGATGCGAACTATCTTTCGAGCGTCGTGGACGTATCGGAAGTCTGGCGAAACCTTTCGATCCGATCGCGAAGCAAGCACCTGCGGCGATGCGAACTTCTCGAGACAGCGGCGAAATTATCTGCAGCAGCCAAGCGGTCGTGTACGCGAAAACACATCGACGTCTTCATCGTCGTCGAAACAGCTACTCGCGAGTTACCGAACTTCCCTCCCTCCGCCTGCTTTCTCTCTCTCTCCTTCCCCCGTAGGCTGTGCCAGTTTCCTACAATTCCTCGGAGACGAAGTGCAAAGTTATGCTACTTCGGTCTGCATGAGGAATTGTGCGCGAGCTATGCTCCGCAATGAGATTACGTCGCCGATGACTTGCTTCTGCGCGAATCCTCTGTCCCCTCAGGTCTTGCTTGTCCGGTTACTTTAATGGATCTCTCCCCCTTCCATTTCCGTTTTAATATTTTAATAAATTTCCCAAGAATTCTCGAGGTCGCGATAGATGTTTCATGCGACCTCGATGGCGGGAAATTTTAATAGAAACGCTCAAGATCTAATGAAGAATAGACCAAAATAGATGGACTCTATCAACGCTCAAGATGAATGTCCTTTGTATATTGAAGCTCGGTGGTTTTAATAAAAGTTTCGTTGATCTTCAAGGTGAATTTTCATTACAACCGCTGTCAGCGTGGTTGTGTTCTCTCCGCTAGAATTATTCAGCCACCCTCGAAGTCGAGTCTCGTGCTCAAGACGATTCCAGGAAGACGCAAGGAAACGGCACCGAGTATTTCGCTGTCGCGAGATTTTCACGCTGCTCTATTACCGGGCGAGGGGTATTAATTATTGGCAACGCGATCTTCCAACAGCGGTTGAATTATGCGGTCGACACGAAGCGAGACGTTTTACTCTCCTTACTTGCCACAGGCTGCGCCGCGATAACTGCTAACCGTTCCCCGTGTACCAGACCGCGTCTTCCTTCGGGCATTCTCTGCCAATTTATTACCGCAGCTAACGGTTAGCAGCGACGGTTTTGTCCGACGGTTTCACGGATGAAACCACTTATCTCCATCACCGCCGTGCAATAATTCCTCTTTTCTATAAGCCCACTTTAGGGCCAGCCGATAATGGTAACAAAGACGCGGGAGAACGGGGATTGGAAGCTATTTTATCCCAGCTGCATCGAACCAGACCCTACTCTTTCCGACAATTTACACCGTGGAATCTCCTCGAGTTTTGATAACTTGATAGTCAAACTATTAGAGCGATCAATTACTGTCGAATTCCTTAATAATACACAGATTATCACTTTTTTATCTTCTACGTATTTCGAATAATTTTACCAAAGACTCGTAACAATGAATTATTTATTTAGTTATTTAACAGATAAAAAGAATCTATAATGTGTTAGATCTGTAATGTATTAAGAATACCGGACATGACAAAAATTGGCAAAGTGTAATTTTCGTTGTGAGACCCTCTGACTATTTACGACCACCGATTGACCATTCGAAATGCTTGACACGCGCGGACGAATGAAATTCTCGTTCCTGGTGGCACACGAAAATCAGGAAATTCGATTAATCAGCGAACAACGTCCATTACCGGTTTTTCTTCCTTGCAGCGTGAGCCACAGAGGAAATTCAGAAATTGCAGTCACGATACAAGGGCGGGAAGGTTGGCGCGCTGTAATTATCCACGCTGTACCGACCGATCACTATGATACCGGGGATTTCCCGATCATTGTAACGCTAATTAAAGCGGAGAGACGGCACGCAGGTCGCGGTTGCAACATCGTCGTTGCATTTTGATGGCCAACGGTAATAATCGTTCTATGAATCTGCATGTATATACCGAGAGAGCCGTGACCATAAATTGCTGGAGCGAATTGACGGGCAAGAGGTGAGCTACTCTTGCGCGCGCATGTTGTAAATATAATGAGAAGCCTGCATTGTAAAATTTGACACGCGGAACCGATGAATTACAAATAGTAGTCCCGTTACAATTACCGGCCAGCCGACTCTTGATCTCGTTACGTTCGATGGAATTATCGCAGTCGAATGACATTCGGCGAAATTAGCATCGAATCGACGCTCGTCAATTGCAAGAAACGTTCTCGCGGTTAATCGGTTAAAGCAACTCGTTATTATCTCTTAATCTGATGAGAAATATCCAGTATTAATGAAGTTTTGTTACCATTTATTTGATACCTGTATTAAGATTAAGAATTATAGACGAGATAGAGAAGAGTATGTTCTGAACCTGTACCTAAATTGTAGCAAGGTAACAGCACAGTTCAATAAAGTTCAGGAAGATTTAAGAAGATGGCTAGTTTGCTCGGAGACTAATCGCCCGGATGGCATTCACGTTGCTTCGGGTTGAAATTAAACCAGATGGAAGTTTGTCAAGTTGACGTGTAGGGATTTTTCGGAAAGCGGGAAAAATGGCGACAGGACGAAGTTACAGGGCTCCGTCTAATATCGTTGCTCCCTTCGGCAAGAAAAATAATCATTCTCAGACTCCTTCATTATTCACGATTAAAGTTCGTCCAGGAAGTTCGCGGAAGCGAGTAACGGCGTTAATATAACTTGGGAAAAGAATTTTATCACCAACTCCGGAATCGTTCCTTCTCCCGGTTACTTGACTTGCCACTAATCGACATTGGGCCATTATAACGCTGTTTCATGCTGATCGATCGAATTCGACCAAAAGTAGATATCAATGAAAATCAATAAAACTTTAAGCAAATATTCAGACCATCTTCTTACGAAACTTTACTGCATTCCAAGTTAAACAGGTATGTTTAAAAAGTTTTATTCAACATTATCCACAACGTGACACTTTCATACGTGACGCTGAGGTTTGCAGTCAGACAATGGTCTGAGGCATACGTGACCGTGAAATACGAGAAGGTACGCCGATGTTCACGATAACCCCGTCGTAAGCAATTGCAGGACGAAAAGGAATTGAAGAAAGATATCATTAACTCTATCTGATTCAAAATACTGTATAATAATTCCAGAATATACTGCAAGATCTATAGATTGGTGGATTACACAATCGTTACCATAATGATTTTCCATTGGACAGAAACATAAGCGACCGAATCACGAAATGCTCCATTACGCTTTTACCGATAACAGTGATAACCCCATAAGCCGTCGCCGTTGGATTTACGAGGCATACACCGTTGTGTATTTGCCGGATGAAAACGCGTTCGTTTGATGATTAAACAGCGATCCTCCTGATGTGAATCCAACACCGAGGTCATTACTATGCATAAGGTAAACAACGTTCGTTCCTCCGCATTGAAAAGACTGCTAATATAATTCCACGTGCACGTGACGTTAAGTTTCATAGAACTTCCATCAAAGAACTGGATTGTTTCGACTTGAATGTCACATCTGTTGGAATCTACGCGGCACTTCTTATGCAAAATAGATGAATAATAATTAAAAAAACATCTGGTTTTGACATGGAATTATCGTTATTGCATATATTACGCGTTTAGTGTGAGGTCTACGAGATCGCTAATTATGACTATACTTTCATTCAAACGATCCAGATTCATGCTTCGCTCGTACGTTCGTTGATTTCAAACCAACTTCAACAAATACGCATGATACAATATATGTATTCACAATCGTAAGACGTCCATATTTCCTTCCATAACCTACAGATCCTATAAAACATGTCCAATCGAATGGCGAGAAACATAAATTTGTGACAAACCCCTATTGCTCTATCCCCTCACGAATATATCCTTTCGCCAAACAACCCATACGAAACTGCTATCGATCGTTGGACGTCTATCAGTAGAAACATCTACGTTTGATCCTCTCTCTAGTATCCCTGGCCTTCATCGATACGACGCTTTTCCAGGAGAGCCGCTCTAATGCACGCTCGAGAATCGGACGGATTATGGAGGAAAATCAGGGAACTGGAACACACAGGCGAGACGTGGCGCGAGTCGATAATATCCTCGTGTTGTTCTACGTCTCCAAATCTCTCGAATCGGATGCGAACTGATCGTAGTGAGACAAAGCACGCGAAAACAGAGGATCTAGGAAAGATGTGTGACGCATGACTGAAGCGCTGTGTAAACGAGTGGTTGTACGTGACGCGATTCTCCGCAGACTTGGTTACCGTTGTAACGAGCCCGATTCCGGGAAGCACAAAGCCAACTTCCCTGTGCTCATTCATAACCAGAGGAAAACTTGAAGAGGAATTCGCTTCCTTCGTGCTAATGCTTCGCTTTGCCATCTTCTCCGTGCACTTATTTTCTGGCTATCCCGCTGGCGGCGAATTTGAGGTATTCTCTGGTTCCCTCTTCTACGTATAAAAGTACCTTTTCGACGTAAAGATGCGCCTTGTTCGTATTATCGTAGTATCTCAGGAATTTCAGTTTTCGTTATTACATTTATTGTTCCAAATTATAGTCTGGAAAAAGCATGCTTGGATAACAAGCTTTCTGTTATCTTCCTCTCATATAGGGGAAACTAAATCGTTGAGCTGGGCCAAAACATATTACATGTCACCAGCGTGTTTGTTACCTGAATATACAACCAGGATGTTCATAAGGGCTAATTGTAGGCGTAGATACACATCCCTCGTGGATACCATATCTCCCAAAATTACAGTTTAGCTTGAGAGTTACGTGTAACTTCGTTCCTCTGAGTCTATGTTATAACAAAAACATTTATCGAAATATACTATAAATATATCTGTCAGAGATCCCCATCCTAGAAAAGAGCAAAGAACACAATAAACAAAGACATACAGATTACAAAATGTCCCTTTCTAACCTCGAAGCTTTCAATCTATGCTGTCATCTGACCGAAAGAGGGGAAAAGAATCAGCTGAGATCAAGGATCCCAAACGACGTACGATTTACGAGAGACTTTGGCGATAACGGTATCAGCGAAGAATCCACGTAACAAAATGGTCAATTCGTGTCGAAACACAGGCAGCAACAAACAAGCAAGGAAAAGATAAAAAGAGGGGAAACTAGCGTTGTAACGGAGGGAAAAGAATGATCGTCACTGCGAGCTAGACGAAGAACACGTGGAAAATGACTCGCGTTCCCAGGATCCCGTTATCGAGGCACTCGTAGATCCGACTGAACTTTCTCTCCGACGCAATTCAGCCTCTTTTCGATCCTCCTCGTTCTCCAGAACTTGGAATCTCGCGTTACTCAGCCTGCGGTGACGCTTTGACGGTAATGATCAGAGAACCTGGGGGACTTGGCAGTAACAGTAAAATAAACCACTCTCGAGAGGATGCGTCTCAGACGGTGAAAACATTGGAAACGCGGGGTTGAAGAGGCAGAACAGACATTAGAGATCGTGATGGGCGAGGGAAGGGGTTAAGAAAATCGGCTTCGGGCTTTGGAAACCGAATAAACGCAGGACAGAGTTTAACGTTTACGCTGTTGAAATATTTGGACGCGTTCTGGTCTTGAAAGAAGATGATCCACTTTGTCGGATGGATAGAATACCAAGAAATACCGTTGGACTTTGATACCACGATAGGATTTGACGGCGACGATTTTCGACTGATCAGATTCGATGTGGAGACCTCAAACTCGTGGGACCGAACTTTAAACTCACCGGATGCACGGGGGTTAGTGACGGAGCTGGGCTCTAGGGGACCTAATACGGATGATCCTAAACACGGCGATACTGACGTGAACAGTCCACACATGGATAATCTAATATAAACCCCTAACCTAATATTAAATATTAGGACTGTATACCAAGAGTTTCTAATTTGATAGATATAATTTGATAAATTCGAGAAAGATATTTTAAAGTTACAGTTTCAGAATATTCGGAATATTGAGATTCAAAAAATTTGAGTGGACCTACAGCGTCGCCATGATTCACGAAAAGTGTATACGAATGGTTGCAAGATTGAGAAACAGAATAAGAACACTTCGTAGTTATAAAATTTTAAGATATTCAAAATATTCCTAAGTGTTCAAATGGATTCCAAAAGTTCAAATGGACCTACAATATCTAGTCATTATGATTCACAAAGGTTGAAAACCTACAACAACCGAGTGCAGCCGGGATTATCACTATTCCAGTATCCTTAAATTCCTCAGACACCACCCACGAGCAAAGTTCCTCGAGATAAAGTTCTTCGAACTCGCAGTTAGGCGATCGTCTGCCTTAAATGACGATCGGAAACATAGCGTCCCTGTGACTGGTCTACGGGCTTCTTTTGTGTCCGGTTGCACATGGTGGACGCGAAGTTCCGCAGTAATTTCGCAGCGCTGTCATTAACAGAATCCGTGGCCCGGTCGAGAGAAAATGAATGATAACCCGGGCCGGTCTGGCGCGCAGAACCATCAATGCTGTTCAGCTCTCCTGCGGAGGCCAACACGGTGGCAGGCTGCCAAGTCGTTAAAGAGATTCCCGCAACTTTAAGGGTGCCGTAAACCTGCGAATTTATCTCGTCCTTTCCTCCTACTTTCTCGACTTCATACCAATGGACATCCCCTTCTCTTTCGCAAAATTTCGACGAAAGCATCGTACGGCCCTTTCTCTTGTCGCCTCTGTGCACTCTCGTTTGTTTCTCTTGGTTAAGTGAGGGAGAGAGAGAGAGAGAGAGAGCGAAGGACGAAGAAGGGGCGGAGTCAGGTGCATTCCACGGATATCAGGATTTCGGTCGGTGGAACTGATTAAATGGAATATATCGTGTCCTGGTTCCGTGCCACGTACACGTACGCTACAATCGCAGGAGATACGAAACCGCACGGCGACACTTTGTCGCGCGCCGGACAGGATTTACGATCACGGCCCTTTAGGCGTTTGAATTACTGTCTCGATTTTACGAAATCGAGAGAACCGTCGAATCACCAGACGCCATGCCAAGTTTCCTTCTTTACACGTGTACATACGTGCGCGTACATCGGTTGAAACGACCATTGCCAGATTTATCGCGCTCGCACCATGGAGATCCGAGAGTTTAGTGATTAACGATTGCGAGGGATGATTGCTGCGTTTTCGGGCTATATTCATAGGCTAATGCATTTCCATCATTTCGTAGTCAACGTTGAATTTGCACGAAATATTTAATGCGCTCGAATGTTGAAAGTCTATTCGCAGAAATAAAATGATCAACGTACTATAAAGTTACTTCAGACTTTTCATAATTATCTCTAGTCCGCATATAATTAAACGTAACCGGCTATAACGTCAACAGAGCGAATTAGCATGAAAACGGCGTCAATTTACTTCCAAATCCCCTAAATTGCATCGCACATACATAGTCTCGTTAATCGAACGACATTCCTTGCCCCTGAAGCGTTCGCGACGTTTGTACCAATACACGACTACATTTCAACGACGCGCCCTAAGCCCCTGCTCCCCCGACTGTCTCTGGAGAGCATCAGCGTTCCATTCAGAGGCTCAGTCTCCTAATTCGATTATGAATATTCGAGTGAACGTCGAAACTCCCCTGTTTGAACTCGATCGAGCGGCCTTCAGAAGCGCTTCCGCGTGGACGGCGTTAGGATTAGACTTCGAGACAAAGCGAGACAATCGCTCGAAGACACAGTTTATATGCACTTGGACTAACGTGAAATTTCACCGAAGCTCGAAGCTTTCCTTCCAATTGAAAATGCAACGGGACGTTGTCGTGCGTGTAGCGTGACCCAGGGTCAGGGTTAACGACGCTAACAAGCCGTGACTGACTGACTTACGACTAATTCAACCGTTCCCTCGTCCACGAACAGATGCCAGGCACAAGCCTCGTTTCGTCGATGGAACGCGATGCGGGTTGTGCTAGCTTTGGTCTCGTTAGGGTGCGGTCCTGCGAAAGGCTGCAATTGTTTGTTATTGTTGTGACGTCACCTCGTTAAGAGCGGCCGCGCGTCTACTCTCGTTAGACGGTCATTTGTAACCCTCCGCGCGAGGGCCGCGATTGGGAAACGCGGGAAACCGAGCTGGAATGCGGTTGAATTCGCTCTGTGAGATTCGAGCGCTCGACGAATTCCTCCGTGGATGCTTGATGGAGCTAAATTGATTCGGGACCCTTTTGCGTTGACGGTGTTACGGTCGATGATGGATGGAATGGCGGAAAAAGGGGGATGAATGCGCCGGTAGATCGTAGATCCTGGATTTCGTGTCTCGCAGCAAACCGTCGAACACTTTAAACGATCCATCTTGCTCCTGTAAGATTTTGCAGCGATATATTTTGACAATTATTACGTTCACACCTAGATCAAAAATCGAATACCGTCACTCTAGCAACATTTATCAGGATATTATTATGAATATACCATACACGTTATACAAAAGTTCCTGAAATTCATTAGTTCTGCGAGGAAACACCACTGACACGATCACATTTGTTAAAACTGGAAATGCACATACAAGTTACGAGTCCATCGTGGCAGGGAAGATAAATGGTTTCCAAAAGTTTTCGGAGATTCGATTCGAAGACGCTCTATCGAGACGATCGATCCGACAGCCCCAACGTCCAACCAATTAACTATAACACACGTTTCTAACAGCGAACGCAATCAAGCACGGTACGTACAAGCAGCATCAATTCCGGCGACAGGCCGTTTTATCGTGGTATCAGAGGGGGCAGGTAATAGCGTTGGCTAAGCAAACAGCCGATTTTTATTAGCCTTCGTGGTCCCTTTGTGAACGGAGGAGCTTATCGTCAAGGAGGAATACTCTTGCGTTCGTCCTCTCCTCCGTCGATCTCCTTGTCATTGTCTCGTCCTATCCTCCGACCTCTCTTCTCGTCTTCCAGAAGGAACGTTTCAAAGCCTCGGCATCAGCCCTTACGAAGATTCGGGGACACGACGAGAGGGATCAGTGCCAAGGATCATAGGGTTCAAATTCTCGGAAGAACCGCAAACTAACTGGCTTTTCGTTGTACAACCGAGATCAAAAAGATTTCCAGCCGTCACCACAGGGGACGCATGCTCGCCTCGTCTACGCGGTATATAACCTCGATCCGAACTGGAGGCTTCTTTTCTACGCGAGCTGCTCGTTCCCGAAGGCGCTCTTACCGTCATGCCACGCAATCTTCTCTGCTCCGGAGCAAATCGAGCAAAAACTCGTCGTCGCCCTTGAAACCATCGTAGCTCTGACTTTCCCCGAGATCGTTCTTGCATTCCTTCAGATTCTTTTACGGTGGCTCCCACCCCTTCCGCTACGCCGTGATCGTCCACCTATTTTATACGTTTCCACCCCAACTACCGTCTAGGGATTTCGTCTCTTCGCTACTCTGGTTGCGTGCTCTTTCCACTTTGGTATTATAGGTGCTTCGTACAGGTATCTCTTGGAATAATGACTTTTTGGTAATTTTGATGATAAAAAAAAAGAACTGAGAAATTGTTTATCGAGATATCAATCTTGCCTTAGGACATGACTACAAGCAATTTATTACTACGGTTATTTTATCGCAATAGCTCTAATATTCTTCATGAACATTAATTTATTGGGAGAGACACAATGAGGTCGTTATTTTGTAGATCGTTAATGGAGCTATGAAGACTTACCATCTTTCACGCAATCCATTACTACATGTATACTTCAGATAAAGAGTTTCTGCATCGAGAAAGTAATAAAATTGCAAAATTTATATCCTCATCGTTATATTCATACACTGCAAAATTAACTAACTAGAATATTTTAATAATTCATGAACAATAATTCGCGAAGAATAATACTCTGTTTTCATCGTGGTCGTTGAATAATCGCTATTGAAGTATCAACGAATCAAAAGTCGAAGCACGATCGCGGCGAGAAATTAAAGAAATTAAATCTCTCGGGAATGGAGATAAACAAATCACAAGTCACGCTTGCGAACGCAACGCGAATCTGTCGGCCATGCGTGCGGGGCCGTTCGACCATGCCGCTTTCATCGAATTCGACAGCACCGGCCGGAAACGAATCGGTGGAATGGGGTAAAATGCGCGGTGGACGGTTCATTCGTTGTGAAATACGCTTCCGTCGTGCGTCTGTTGCTCTCACCGTCGCGAAAGGAACTTCTCTATTCACGATGAATGGCCGCAACGAGCGCGTACAGGTGTCGATACGTCATGGTTTGCGGCTTCGAACAGCAGAGGCGCGGTTGCTCGATATGAAAAGAAGATATCGATCTCCTGATCGACCACGATATTTATGACAGAATTTTTTGAGAATATTTCTCTTCTGTTACACTGCTGTTAATTGGAGTTTTTGTGTCTTTTCGGAAAAGTAACGGCAGCAAGATAGACTTAACGGAGGACTTATCCGCCTAAGAAGGCTTAAGGGATCTGAATAAAAGCTTCAGGAAAAAAAAAAGAAAAACTCCAGTTCGATCACGGTACCAGAAAACGGGTAGTAAAAGTTTGAACCATAAAGATCGAGGACGATAAAAATCAAGCTAGAACCGGACAGTAATGGCCTGTGGAAATTTTAAAAGCTACCTCGGTCCGATTACGACGATAACTCTGTCCTCGTTCGTGGGGATTCCTGACGATCCATATAGACCTGGACCTGGCGAGTCGTGCAACTTCGTGTTCGCGAGTGTTCAATGTAACGATATTTACGGTAGGCCGGGAACCGCGAGCGATATAGGCCTTATCTGTATTCACGAGCACGATATAAATTGCATAATAAATCGCGGCGCAACGTCGCCGGAACGAACGTCTATCGCGCATCTAATTGGTTTACGTGTGTCGTACGTGGACCTGGTACCGGTACGCACGAAAAGCGGAAGGGAAATAGACCATACCGAGAGGCGGAGAAGAGAACGAGGAAACCGGAGACGACGTCGAGCGTCTAACTAAAGTTAGCAGAGAAGATATGCTGTAGGAAAGGAGGCTGGAAAGTAGAAGGTGACTGTGTAAATTGCGAAGGCTTGTTGGACGTGGCAGGAGCATCAGAAACCGTCGAGACGAAGCGGAACAGAGCACGAACAGCCGTCGTTTCTGGATCGTCTTTTTCTTTTTTCCATCGCGCTCCATTCGGCCTTCTCGTTCGCCAGCCAGTCTCCCTTAGGGAGACCGCCATTGAAAACGCGATTTCTTCCTTCCCTCCTTCGCTCTATTCCGTGGTGTGCTTCTTTTTCTCTCATTATCCTCTTCCTTGCTTCATTCTTCGGTCGCGAGAATCGGAGCGTTCGCGTACGGGACTATCGGCTTCTTCTTCGCCTGGCGAACCGGCGAAC
>NT_176555.1:2292798-2293617 GCF_000188095.3 Bombus impatiens | reverse complement strand
TCGCTCGTCGTAAATCTGCGTAATGAGGCGTGTCGAAAGGCAGCTTACTAGATGAACTATAATGCCACCAACTGACGATTGGTTCAGCCTCTTTCATGCTCTCCACATTCACCGAAGATTCTTTCAATATCCTTCCTTTCTCGTCGGGCGTCGAACCTATCTCCTCCGCCTCCTGCCTCGTTCCTCGTTATTTCTACAATTATCCCGGAGGTTTTCATCCAAGCTGCGGAGGAATTTTCATTAGCCTGCGGCAACGGGACCGTGGCCAGATGGCCCCCGAATGGAAATTTTATTGCGCGCGCGTTACCAACCAGAGTTAATTTAACGATAGTATCGATGATACGGGAAAATATAGTCGAACGACTATAGGAGCCGAAGTTACATCGTCGAAAAAATTCGCGGATAGTTGGGATCAGGGAAAAGTTGCGTCTCGAAAGCACCTTTAAAGAGTTTATTATTATGCCAATCTAAACTTGCGAAAGAAAATTTCCATTATTCGAGTCTTTAATGATCGAACATCAATCCCAACTAGAAGCATACACAATCCGAACTTCGGTTTCCGCGTCTAGCAGACGACCGTAATCATTTCGCTTCAGACCGTGGACAATTGATTCCTCGTCAGAGAGAAGAAAGGGTCGGTTAATTCATTAAAAATGCTTCCACGAACGCGGCGTCCTGGAGAAGGGTATCGAGGAAGAGGATCCCCGCAAAAATCTTGGTTCCACGCGGTTGAATAGCGCGGATCCCGAAGCAACAACGGAGGCGGCGGCGGCACCGGTAGACATTATTAAATTACATTTAGAAGCGTGGAGCGGGGGT
>NT_176555.1:2292527-2292792 GCF_000188095.3 Bombus impatiens | reverse complement strand
GTGGAGCGGGGGTGTCGGAGGAGGAAAAGTGACGGAGTAGGGACAAAGAGGGCCGGCGCGCGCTCGCGGCTGTATATATTAATTTGCTGCCGACAATACATATTCAAGTTGGAATTCATACGCTGTCAGAGGCAGCGCTCGGTCGACTGAATAGATAGACATTATGGATGTCATACGGAAGCAGGAGTGGCGCGAAGCGAGAGAGGGACGCGCGACGTATGGGAACGTACGTTTCGCGTATGGTTCACGCTCGTATGGCTGTACG